>NW_022154936.1:0-32350 GCF_001633185.2 Quercus lobata | reverse complement strand
TCCTGGCATTGGTGACTTGTGGCCGATCAAACCACTGCTTGGATCGGGCGGTTATTGGGTGGAGAGCTACTAGTTCTGGCAGTTCTTTGGGTTAGGGCGGTTGGTGGACAGGCCTACTTGCCATAATAATATTTTGTTGGGGTCCTTTTTGTCACCTTACCATGCTTCAAACTTTGATTGGCTTGGCTTTCGGACCTGAGTTAAAGTTGATAAGTCGAGCCCGCTGTTTGCATCAACACAAGAGTTAAGAAGGCTCGTGAATTGTCTTGGAATTGCACTTTAGTCAACAAACCTGCAAAACAGAAGTAATATGTGATTTCCAACCAAGTATAGGGATGTACGATGTGGAATAACAAAAGTGGGTAAATTTGGAGCAATGTGGTAAGGGAGAAAAAAGACCCTCCGTTTGTGCTTCCTAACATAAAGAAAACTTATCGTGGCATCTACTGAATGTATTGGATAAAAACTGTGCATGAGAGAGTAATCTCTTCTCTCAGGCTGGGACATTTTTTTGGCTTTAATGGAAGTTGAGAGGATCTGCCAAGATCCTCTAGTTGAAGATCAAAGACACATATCGAGATAAGTTTAGGAGTCCAGCTTGGAACTGAACGCTAGCCCATAAGAAAAGACTAACAACCAATGTGTTTCTTATCCCCTGGAGGGGGAACTAGCCCAAGGCCTAAATTGCAGAGGAAGAATGCACGATAAGATTCTTAAGGTTGATTTTAATATAACTTAAATAACCACCCTACAATAGTACTAAGTCAGTGCAGCAATCCCAACCACAAGTCAGCATAGACAATTTATCCAGCAATTAATCAGTATAAGAAAAATTCAGTGGTTAATAACTCAGAAAGATGCTAACAACCTTTGCATTTCATCTTCTGGTAAGAAGTCAAAAAAATGAAAAAAACTCAATAATAACAGACATATCGTATTCATCAACAGTAAAACTATAAAATAATATGGGTTCTTCCCATTATAATCATAGAGAAAAGAGTGAAAACTCGGTGCAATTGAAGGGAAAAAAAGGGTGTCCAATCGTGTGCAACAGTGCTTCGAGCAAGCCTTCTTTCACAAAGCATACTTAGGTGATGACCATATGGTGGAGTTTTGTGTTGTTGTGATGGCGAGGTTAGTTCAATGAGGCTTCGAGAGTGGGTGTTCTATGAGAGGAATGAGCTATGTGAGAACTACAATTCAAAAGTAAGGGTGCTACGCATATTCTGCTTATTATTTTTTTGGGTTCCGCCTTCTTGGTTCATTTTCAACTGATGCCCTCACTTTTATAGTCTCTCGGAGTGAAATGATGAGGGTTGGTAGAAATGAGGAGGTCTGATTTGATAGGCCACGAGCTTTGATCGTTCTTTCTTAGTTCTTAGACAAAGATGGAGGAGTTCTTAGACTAGCTATCACTTCTGCAAGTTGAGCTGCCAATCACAAGACCAACTCCCCTTGACCACCCCAAGGCCTCTTGAAGATTATGAATTTCTATAATGGTTTTTAGCACCAAGCTTCAATAAAGATCACTCAAAGTATCTAATTGTGTAAGGCTTAGGTCTCCTATCTAAGGATTTGGCAATTTGAGAAGGTAAAGGTAGAGACTACAATGGGCTTTTCTCCTAAGGAAAATAGGTGGTTAACTGATTTCTCTCAAGTTTGCAATCTTGCTCAACCGAGATGATAGGCAAGGGCCAAGCGTGACTCTTTGCCTGACTGCTTTTTGAAATCCACACTTGCTTGACAGTTCAGCTGACAGCCTTATCTCACTTGACCGAGATTCTTCAGGCATCAGCTCCAATTACAGCACTTGGACTCTCATCTCAAATACATTCAAACCCAAAATTGTACAAATACATAGGAATTTAATTTGCACGAAATACACGAAAATTTGGCACTGAATATGCCAATGCTTAAATCCTAGCAGGCGGCAAAGTTTATCTAACTTTGAAAGTAACAGTTATAATGGATGACTAAGAAATAATTCTAAATCAGAGCATAACAGAGAGAGGAAAAAAAAGCATATCATTCATTTGTTTTGTTTTGCTTTTTTCTTTCTTTGGAATGAGCTAGATTTTATTCAACAAACAAACAAGAAGCAGCAAGTTGCAAACTATACCATCATCAAAACAAAACCAAACTAAATACACTCAGCCAGCTGTAGGATAAAAAAAACCAGCACCAAATCCAATCAAAAACAGCAAAGGAATTCTCCAATGGCTACACAGAATCCTATTTTGGATAGAATTCCTTCTAAGCTGCACCAGCTTAATTTTTTCATCATGAATACTGAAAAGAGTAATTTTGGATGTGTATAACCTCATTTAGTGCTCATATGTTATGCTGGGCCCGCACTATGTTATGCTGCAACTTGGGATGAAGTCAGTAAATCAAATAATCGTGTATTACCCTTTTGCCTTTGAATTAGGCAAAGTGAATTAATTTGGTTGTTCTTCAGCCTGGCTTATATCATTCATGTTGATTCCTGCAACAAATGAAAGCATCACCATTAAATTGCTAGAGCATTCTAGTTAATATATATATATATATATATATAAATAAACCTTCTGACATTCTCAATTATTTGTTTCTCAAAAAAAAAAAAAAAATCTCAATTATTTATTTATTTTTTCTTTGATTTTCACTGAAACTGCAGTTTCACATGTAGAGAAACCAATAAAGTTGCTATATATAGTCAAAAGAGTTTATAGTTCACATACAAGAATTTGTGATGTAATAGTAATTCGTAAAACAGAAAGAACTAACCTCCACAGAATGTAAAGGCAAACTCTTTGTTGTAGTCTGACCACTTTTCTTCAATTTCCCTCTAGATCTTCTCAGCTGCCTTCTTCTCCTTTTCTGCATTAGTGGCCACATCCCACTTTTCCTTCAGCTTCTTTCCATCGGTGTCGATTATTTTCTTCTCTTCCCTTGCTTTTCCCTTTTGTTTTAGATCATTTATCTGTCCTTTGGCTCCAGATATACTCTTTCCAACTGTTGACGTTTTTTGCTTGTGCACTTTCTGTTGTAGCTCATTGATCTGTGATTCATTAATACTCTGAATTGTTGCCTCAACTGAATCAAGCTTCAAGAAATTTTCTTTATTCTTTTCTAGTTGAGATACTATCTCAGCCATAGGCTTGATCAGATTGGTGCACCTTTCAATGGTGTCATTGGCTTGGCAGAAATGGCTTTCAGAACTGTGAAGTCCTTTAAGAATTGAAGCACTAGGGATTTCATTCCAATCGAGTTGCCATGACTCATCCAAGTCACACAACAATTCTAATGCCAAATTTAAAGAAATGGAATGACCAGGAAAAAGTGCAGAAGAGAAGTCGGTTGCTAATACAGTTTTACAATGTCCAATGCATTGTCTATGTCAGATTGACCTGGCCTGGCTTTCTTGGGCTGCACATTTGTTATGAAACAGCTGGATGCAGACTAACAAGTTTCAGAATTGGCTCCCAAGTGTAGAAGGACTCCATATCATCATCCTCACTGTCATTAGACACAGTAGAAGCCTCTTCATGCCCAACCATTGGTGGAGCATTTAATCCAGTAGTTTCATATGTTGGAGTAGTTACTGCAACTGATGACTTTTCAAGTTCTGTAGTAGGAATGTAGGATGACAGATTGATGGTTTTACGTGTTTCTTCTCTGCAGCTTCTGTGTGCTTCTTTGAGGCTGACCTAGGGACCAAATGAGTTTCTTTTTCCTTCTTCTTCCTCATCTACTAGTTGTGGAGACCTGATGCTTGTTTATAGAATTCATTGGAAGAATCCTTCATAATAGATAAAACATAATGAGAAATTATTGTTCAAGGCAAAGAGAATTTTAAGATGATCAGATTGAGAAAGATGGTAACTTTTGTACCTATCAAAAAAAGAAAGGCAATAACCTTTTTGGATCCGGTCTCTTCCTGTTCTGCTTTTGGTTCATTTAGTACCTCATCAACAGCTTCTGTAGTTGGCCCTTATAAAAACTGTGAATCAATTCTAACACGATCAAGAACATTATTTACAAAATGAGAATATACCTCTTCTCCATACTAAGGTAAATGGATTCATGAAGACTAAAAAAAGTCAATGTCACATATAGGTAGTTAAATGTGGGGAGTGATACTCTCTCTTTCTCTCTTAAATGATTGAGGTTTGTCCCAGGGGTTAGGAGAGAGAGATTTGAAACAGTAAGCTTCATTTCATGGTGTGTGGTCTGCAGTCAATTGTGTTTAACTCTTGGGATTAAAAGAAGTGAACTTCTTTACAAGCTGATGATTAGCACGTATCTAATTATATTTTGGATAAATTTATTTCTATCAATTAAATCATAGATTTTTCAGTCAGAGAAGTTTTGTTTGCAGTGCAAAGAGTTGGACAACGATGAGTTGGTTCTTTCTCAATAACACTACCAAACAACATAATCGAATTGTGAAGCAAACCATCTTTTTAAGGGTGGAATAAGATAATTATATATATAAAAAAAAGGATGGAATAAGATACATGAGAGAGCACCATATTATGGTGTGATTAGCTCATACACTAACACAAGGTGGAGTCAAGAAAAAGAGAATGTTTTGCCTTTTACCTTTTGATTTTGCTTTAAGCAAGATGAATTTGGTTTGTTTTTAGCCTGGTGTGCATCATTTATTCTATCGCTGAAACAAATGAAATATATTAATAACTTTTAAGGAGAATTCTTGTTAAGCTTATAATGCTAACATAAATATACAGATTCTCAATTTTTAGTTTTATTTTTTTGGTTTATTCAATTGTGGTTTAATCTTCACTGCAAGTTCACATCTGGAGAAACTGATAGAAAAAGCCATAATAAATACTATAGCATGTTGCATGTGTGAGGCAAAACACAAAAAGGTCAAAAGAAGCAGAGAAACAATGCTATAAGACACACACACACAAAGTGTGAATGTGAAGAGGTTGCAGTTTGAACGTTTAAATCTTGGTTTTATGCAGGGAAGTTCAAGACTTCATGTCACAATTAGGGGAAAATTTTCTGTAGCAATAAATATTAATATTCCATTTTACCAGGTCCAGAGAAACATAAATTCCATCCAAACAAATTAAATAGAGTAAGTTCATGTAGAAAATGTTAGTATATTTCAAAGACTACATAGTTAGTTGGCATATTAGAATCTATGGTGGTAAATAGTTGACATTCTATGATAATAGTAATTAGTGAAACAGTGTATAGTATGCGAAGTACTAACCTCCCAAGTGTGGAAGAAAGTGATACTAAGCTGATGTTGAAGAAGCTGTAGGGAAATCAATCTCCAGGTCAGGAATGTGCATAACCTTTGGCCTATCTGGACCTCCTCCACCTCCTTCCTCCATTTGACAACGCTCTGTCAATAGTGGACATCTTTGTATTTGCAAATGTTGAAGAGAGCTAGGAAGCCCATCTTCAGGCAAGGACTGGAGCATAGGGCAGTCCTCAATGTAAAGGTCTTTGAGCGAAGGGAGGCTTTTCAGTATCTCCTTGGGGCCTAGAGACTGTAGAAAGGGGCATGAGCCAATACTTAAACACTCCAGCGTAGCAGGTAGCTCCTCTGTTAATTTCACAAGCATTGGACAGTTTCGAATGGAAAGTAGTGTGAGAGATAACAAAGTTGACAGTGACGCTTCTTTGCTTTCGGACAAAGACATCAGATCTTTGCAATCACGAATGTACAATGCCTTGAGGCCAGGAAGCTGGGGCCATTGTGGAAGTGAGGTGAGGTTTGAGACGCCGGATATAACCAGTGAGTATAGAGAGCTAGTATTTGCTATTGCCCTCACTAATGTTCCATCAAGACATGCATCCAGTGCTAAATGCTGAAGACGTTCAGCAAAATGTGGTTGTGGGAGAGCAACTAATAACTCACACCCACTGATCTCCAACTTTTGTGGAGCGAAGTCTATTGGCAGTGTCTGTAACTTGGGGCAGCTTGTTACATTCAGTTCCAACAAATTAAACCAGGACCCACACATAGGCTCCCAAGCCGTCACTACTTCACTCCAATCCTCCAGAATAAGATTGTCAATAAGAGTTAGAAACATCAAACTTGGGGCCACTGGAAGAGCCCTTAGGGATTTGCAGCTTTTGATCTTCAAAGTTCTCAACTTTGGAAAGCAGTTGGGTAGCTCCCTCAGTTTGGGGCAGTTGCTAAACTTTAGCCGTGAGAGGGAAAGGGCATCTGACCTCTGGCCATTTCTCCAACTCCTGCATACCTTTGACGCAGAGAACTCGAAGATTGGGTATCTCACCAAGAGTGAGAGTTTTGCAATTTGTGCAATCATTCAAGGTAATACTAACCAAATTTTGGAGCTGCCCTTCTCTCATCCAAGCTGGAAATTCATTGCCCCTGTATTGACAAATTTGGAGCTCTTTGAGGTTTGAGTGAGGTTGTAGGCCTTCAAGTACAATTTTTTCAGTTGCATCATCATGTGTATTGACAACCCTGTCACTCCATTCAAACACCAACTTCCTAAGGTACTTCTTCTCATTCATCTTAGCCTCCACTACATTAACCACATTTTCTAGCTGTGAGATATGTAATGTTCCTGAGAGATATGCCATGTTCTTCAGTTCTTCAATTCTGTATCCAATCTTGTTGCCAACCCGAAATGCATGCCAATTCTGCAGACGGGTTAAGTTCCCCACTTTTGGAGGCAGGACGGAGAACTTGAACCAGAATAAATCCTCGAGCTCCATATGTCGCAAATTAACCAAGTTCCCAAGGTCCTTGGGCAATTTGAAAAGCCAAGGGCACCCCAAGAGTTTCAGTGTTTCCAAATTATAGAGATTACAAATTGAGTTGGGCAGAAATTTGATTTCTGTTCTAGAGAGGTCAAGGTAGCGTAACAACTTCAACTCATCAATTGAGCTGGGCAATTCCAAGATCATACTTGAACTAAGATCCAAGGTCCGGAAGTATCTCATTGTATGAAATGCTCTGTCAAGGGCTTGACCAAAGTTTTTCAGGTAGTGACTAGGAAATAGAAGTGACCGCAGCTTCCTAGCATTCTCAACAATCGTCAACATAGGCTGCTCGACATCTTTACCAAGCAAGCTCACATGATGAGATTGTTCAGAGAAACTGTATGACCTGTTATCATTTATCAGACAACAATTGGGGCTTGAAATTGATAGTGCCAATTCATGGATAAGATCATGCATGTTGAATATCTCCTTGTCGTCAATGACTGAAACTTGAAAGATCTTACTAAGAGCTCATCAAAATATGCAATTCCAATCTCCTCCTCCATCCCTTATTCTTGAGCTTGTATAAACCTTTGCGCAAGCTAGAGCTTGACCAATTGAATCCAATTCTTCCTTGTGGAAAACGTAGGCCTTAGGAAATAAGGAGCAGTAGGAGAAACAACGCTTTAGATGAGAAGGTAGATGGTCATAGCTCAATTTCAGAATAGCCAAAATTTTGGGCTTGCCATTTCTAGAGTTCTGGTTCTCTATCTCCCACATTTCACTGCTTTGAATTTTCTGCCATTTTTTTACATCATCAACACAACCACGCAAGAGACCTCCCATTGCTTTGACTGCCAATGGGAGACCTTTGCACTTTCTGACGATTTGTCTACCAATGTCTTCCAAAACTTTTTGCCTTTGGCTAGACAAACTTTCACCCTAAAATGCAATTTTTGCAAACAAGGACCTGTTGGGCTTTGTGGAGCCTAGTTGTGTTTAATCCGGTTGACGACCCGACCCGACCCTAATAATGCTGCGTGGTTTTTAATGGGAGATTTTCTAAGGCTTAGTCCATGGAGTGGAGGCTTGGGCCGATAGGTCTAAGCTGGAGCGCTCATTTTTTTGGCCGTTTTATAGCCCATTGTGAATCCTGTGTGCAGGATGTAAAAACCGTTTTTTGGTGATTAGGGTTTTATTATGTTGTTGTCGTTCTTGAGAGACCTAAACACTGTACTGCTGCACTTTGTAATTTTTCCTTGATAATAGTGAAATCCTTGCAACTCCGTGAACGTAGGCAAATTGCTGAACCACGTAAACATTGTCTCGTGCATGTGATTGTTTTTCTTTGGTGTGTTTTCTCTATTTTTTGTTTCTCACAGGTTGGGAATTTCGGGTTAATTCCCTACAACTGGTATCAGAGCCTAGGGTTAGGTTTGAGTGGGAGTAATGGTAGAGGAAGCAGGAAAGGCGTCTGGAATAGAAAATTTTGATGGCACAGACTTTGCGTATTAAAGGATGCAGATTGAAGATTATCTCTATGGGAGGAAATTGCATTTGCCTCTTTTGGGGACAAAACTTGAGACTATGAAGGCTGAGGAATGAGCTTTTCTTGACAGACAGGTACTAGGAGTTATGAGGTTAACTCTGTCTAGGTCTGTTGCACACAATGTTGTAAAGGAGAAGACTATAGCAGATCTGATGAAGGCCTTGTTTGGTATGTACGAAAAGCCGTCAGCAAATAACAAGGTGCATTTGATGAAGAAATTGTTCAATTTGAAGATGGCAGAGAATGCATTAGTAGTACAACATCTGAACGAATTTAACACCATCACAAATCAATTGTCGTCTATAGAAATTGATTTTGATGATGAGATTCGTGCACTGATCGTTTTGGCTTCTTTGCCAAACAGTTGAGAGGCAATGAGGATGATAGTAAGTAATTCTACAGGAAAGGAAAAATTGAAGTACAATGACATACGAGATTTAATTCGCAGAAGAGATGCAGGTGAAACCCCAGGATCTGGTTTTGCCCTAAACCTTGAGACAAGAGGCAGAGGTAATGACAGAAATTCAAATCGGGGCAGATCAAAATTTAGAAATTCTAATCAGAACAGAAGTAAATCTAGATCAGGCCAACAAGTACAATGCTGGAACTATGGGAAAACAGGTCACTTTAGGGGGCAATGCAAAAGTCCTAAGAAGAAGAATGAAAATGCCTTTGCTAATGCTGTAATAGAAGAGGTATACGATGCATTACTTTTTGCAGAAGACAGTCCACTTGATGATTGGGTTTTGGGCTCAGGAGTTTCATTTCATACCACTCCACATCGAGAAATCATACAGAATTATGTTGCAGGTGATTTTGGTAAGGTGTATTTGGCTGATGGTTTAGCCTTAGATGTTGTGGGTATGAGAGATGTCCGGATATTGTTACCCAATGGTCTGTTTGGTTACTGGAGAAGGTTTGACATATTCTTGACCTGAGGAGGAATCTGATTTCTATTGGACAACTTGATGATGAAGGTCATGCAATACTATTTGTTGGTGGTACTTGGAAGGTTACAAAGGGAGCAAGGGTATTGGCTCGTGAAAAGAAGACTGGTACTCTATATATTACCTCAAGTCCAAGAGACATAATTGTAGTTACTGATTCAAGTACTGATACAAGCTTATGGCATTGCAGACTTAGTCACATGACATAAATTCAAATCGGGGCAGATCAAAATTTAGAAATTCTAATCAGAACAGAATTAAATCTAGATCAGGCCAACAAGTACAATGCTGGAACTGTGGAAAAACAGGTCACTTTAGGGGGCAATGTAAAAGTCCTAAGAAGAAGAATGAAGATGCCTCTGCTAATGCTGTAATAGAAGAGGTACAAGATGCATTACTTCTTGCAGTAGACAGTCCACTTGATGATTGGGTTTTGGGCTCAAGAGTTTCGTTTCATACCACTCCACATTGAGAAATCATACAGAATTATATTGCAGGTGATTTTGGTAAGGTGTATTTGGCTAATGGTTTAGCCTTGGATGTTGTGGGTATGGGAGACTTCCGGATATTGTTACCTAATGGTTTGTTTGGTTACTGGAGAAGGTTTGACATATTCCTAACATGAGGAGGAATCTGATTTCTATTGGACAACTTGATGATGAAGGACATGCAATACTATTTGTTGGTGGTACTTGAAAGGTTACAAAGGGAGCTAGGGTATTGGCTCGTGAAAAGAAGACTGGTACTCTATATATGACCTCAAGTCCAAGAGACACAATTGTAGTTACTGATTCAATTACTGATACAAGCTTATGGCATCACGGACTTAGTCACATGAGTGAGAAAGGGATGAAGATGCTGCTGTCAAAAGGAAAGTACCAGAATTGACGTCCATTGATTTTGACATGTGTGAAAGTTGCATCTTAGGAAAGCAAAAAAAGGAGAGCTTCTTGAAAACTGGTAGGACACCAAAGGCTAAAAAATTGGAGTTAATACACATTGATTTATGAGGGCCCTTCTCTGGTTGCATCCCTTGGAGGTTCAAGGTACTACATCACTTTTATTGATGACTCAAGTAGAAAGGTATGAGTTTATTTTTTGAAAAATAAATCGAATGTATTTGAAACTTTTAAGAAGTGGAAGGCCGTTGTTGAGACAAAAATATGTTTGAAAGTAAAATGTTTAAGGTCAGATAATGGAGGAGAGTACATAGATGGAGGGTTCAGTAAGTATTGTGTTGCACATGGAATTAGGATGGAGAAGACCATTCCTAGGACACTACAGCAGAATGGCATGGCTGAGCGCATGAACAAAACTCTCAATGAGCGTGCTCGGAGTATGAGGTTGCATGCTGGACTACTAAAAACTTTCTAGGCTAATGCTGTTAGCACTGCAGCTTACCTAATAAACCGAGGACCATCAGTTCCCATGGAGTTCAAACTTCTTGAGGAGGTTTGGAACAGTAAAGAGGTAAAGTTTTCATATTTAAAAGTTTTTAGTTGTGTTTCTTATGTTCATATTGATTCTGATGCTCGTAGTAAACTTGATGCAAAGTTTAAAATATGTTTTTTCATTGGCTATGGTGATGAGAAATTTGGCTATAGGTTTTGGGATGAACAAAACAGAAAAATCATCAGGAGTAGAAATGTGATATTTAATGAATAGGTTATGTACAAGGATAGGTCAACTGTAGTGTTAGATGTTACAGAGATAGATCAAAAGAAATCTGAGTTTGTCAACTTAGATGAATTGACTAAAAGTACTGTCCAGAAAAAGGGTGAAGAAGATAAGGAGAATGTAAATTCACAAGTAGATTCTAGTACACCTATAACTGAAGTCCGCAGATCTTCCAAAAACATTAGACCTCTACAGCGTTATTCACCCGCTCTAAATTATCTCCTGTAGACTGATGGTGGTGAGCCAGAGTGTTATGATGAAGCCTTGCAAGAAAAGAATTCAAGCAAGTGGGAGTTAGCCATGAAGGATGAAATGGATTCCTTGTTGGGGAATCAAACATGGGAATTGACTGAATTACTAGTAGGAAAGAAGGCTTTGCACAACAAGTGGGTATATAGAACAAAGAATGAGCATAATGGTAGCAAACGTTACAAGGCCAAATTAGTTGTTAAAGGGTTCCAGCAGAAGGAGGACATTGACTACACAGAGATATTTTCTCCAGTTGTGAAGATGTCAACAATTAGACTGGTATTGGGAATCGTGGCTGTAGAAAATTTACATCTTGAGTAGTTAGAAGTGAAGACGGCATTCTTTCATGGTGACTTGGAGGAAGACCTTTACAGGATTCAGCTAGAAGGGTTCATTGTTCAAGGATAAGAGAATCTAGTCTGCAAACTGAGAAAGAGCTTGTATGGCCCAAAACAAGCTCCTAGATAGTGGTACAAGAAATTTGACAATTTTATGCATAGAATTGGGTTCAAGAGATGTGAAGCTGATCACTGTTGTTATATTAAGTCTTTTGACAATTCTTTCATCATATTACTGTTATATGTGGATGATATGCTTATTGCAGGGTCTAGCATTGAGTAGGAATGGAAACGGGTCAGGTTCGGGCTGGGTTTTTTCATACCCGGACCCGACTTGTGGGCTTGAACCTGCGGCCCAGACTCGGCCTATTTATTAAACAATTTTTTTTTTCTTTTGGAGCCTAAACCTGCCCCGTTGGGCCCTACAGGCCCCGTTTCGGTCAACCAGATTTAGGCCAATCCATGGCCCAACCGAAGAAAAAAAAAAGAAAAAAGAATTGAAGCCTAAACCCTAACGAAAATCTAATCACAGTTTAGTAACTAAACTTATTCAAAAACCTCAAAATCAAACTATAAACCAAAAAAATACATGAGAATTGAATCAAAGCAATGAATAATTAAAACTCTAACGATTCCTCCTTTTTCTCACTTTCTCGGTAACTAAACAGAGCCAGAAAATCATGATTCACAAACCCAAAATCACAAACACAGAAATCCCAAAATCACAAACACAGAAATCGTTGAATATACATGTTTAAATAGAAATAATGACAACAAATATTCTTCAACGACAAGTTGTTTGGGGGTTTGGTGGCTTTGAATTTGCTGAGGGATAGTGGGGGTTTCGATTAGAGGGTGAAGGAAATGTTGAGTACGAAATGTCCATCAGATGATGCTGCACCTGCATCGCCTGTTTACAGGTTTTCTGGGCTTGGTTGGGGCTATCGTGGTGAGAAGAGAGGTGAGTGAGTAAGGCTCGATTGTGGCTGTGGTGGTCAGAGGAGAAGAGAGTGAGTGAGTGAGAGTGGGAGAGGACTAAGGGAGGCGTGAGCTGAAATGATGGAGTGAGGGTGAGGAGGGACCGAGGGAGGCGTGAGCTGTTGTTGAAAAAAATAATGGACTTAGGGTCAGTTATAGGGGGTTTTTTGTAATTTTAGGGTAACTGGGTTATATCTGGGTTGGGTTTCGAGTCAGGTTTCAAATTTTTTTTGATAAAACCTGGACCCGACCCAGACCTGCTTTGGGTTTTTTTTTTTTTTTAAAAAAACACATACCCGACCCTATTCCTAATCAGACCGGGTAAAACCCGGCCCATTAGGGTTGGGCTGGGCCGGGTCGGGTACCTGCGGGTCGGGCAAAAATTGCCATCCCTAGCATAGAGGAGATTAATAATCTAAATAAGCAATTGTCGAAACAGTTTGCATTGAAGGATTTGGGAGTTGCAAAGCAAATCCTTGGTATGAGAATCATTAGTGACAAGGCTAATGGTACATTGAAGCTTTCACAGTTAGAGTATGTGAAGAAAGTTCTCAGCAGATTCAACATGAATGAAGCTAAACTAGTGAGCACACCCTTGGGTAGTCATTTCAAACTAAGCAAAGAACAGTCACCGAAGACAGAAGAAGAAAGGGACCATATGAGTAAGGTGCTCTATGCCTTAGCTATTGGCAGCTTGATGAATGCTATGGTGTGTACAAGGCCATACATTGCACATGCAGTGGGAGTTGTGAGTAGATTCATGAATGGTTTCTGAGATATCTGAAGGGTTCATTAGATACATGAGTGCCAGGAAAGCAGCATTGGGAGGCAGTCAAGTGGTTTCTGAGATATCTGAAGGGTTTATTAGATACATGTCTTTGCTTCACAGGTGCAAGTTTGAAACTGCAGGGTTATGTAGATGCTGATTTTACTGGTGATATTGATAGTAGAAAGAGTACCATTGGGTTTGTTTTTACTTTGGATGGTACAGCTATATCATGGGCTTCAAATCTACAAAAGATTGTCACTTTGTCTACTACAGAAGCTGAGTATGTTGCAGCAACTGAAATCGGAAAGGAGATGATTTGGCTACATGGTTTCTTAGATGAATTGGGTAAAAAGCAGGAGATGGGCATTTTACATAGTGATAGTCAGAGTGCAATCTTTTTAGCCAAAAATTCGACTTTTCATTCAAAGTCGAAACATATACAGACAAAATACCACTTTATCTGTTACCTTGTTGAAGATAAGCTGGTAATACTTGAGAAGATTTGTGGATCTAAGAACCCGACAAACATGTTGACTAAGGGTGTCACTATTGAGAAGCTGAAGCTGTGTGCAGCTTTAGTTGGCCTTCTAGCTTGAGGATAGGAGGATGAGTTGTAGGGATGAGGGATTGTGTTTTGGAGGATTACGGTTGATGTTGGTGATTGAACTAGTCTCTAAGTGGGAGATTTGTTGGGTTTTGTAGAGTCTAGTTGTGTTTGATCCGGTTGATGACCCAAATAATGTTGCGTGGTTTTTAATGGGAGATTTTATGAGGCTTAGTCCATGGAGTGGAGGCTTAGGCTTGCCCAAGCCGGATTGCTCATTTTTTTGGCCAGTTTTGTAGCCAATTGTGAATCTTGTGCGTAGGCAAATTGCCGAACCATGTAAATATTGTCTTGTGCGTGTGATTGTTTTTTTTTTGGCCTGTGTTTTCTCTATTTTTTGTTTCTCACAGGTTGAGAATTTTGGGTTAATTTCCTACAGGACTAGCATTCCTCTTTCGACAAATACCCCAAAAGATGGGAATGTTGTGTGCCTATGATATCCTTAACCTTGGTAATCCGACTGATGACCAAGAATTTGCTTCCCTTTGCCCCTTGTTTCAAGAGATCCTTTAGGGGCTTCCATTTTAGGTAATCCACGGTCCAGACATCATCTAGAACAAGTAAGAAATGTTGTCTTGCCAAGTATTCTAGAAGCTGGGACTGCAGGTGGCTTGTGGAGATGTCATCCAATTTCATCTTGGAATGAAATTGTATCATTTCTTTTAGAATCCTGGTCAGGTCAAATTGGATTGTGACACAAACCCACATCCTGGATTCAAAATGGCCAGTTACGCTGTTGTCGTTGAAAACAAGCTAAGCAAGTGTTGTTTTACCCAAGCCCCCCCATACCGATGATGGGAATCACAGAAATTTCTCCTTCTTTATCGAATTCATTCAATAGTAGCATATGTGTTATCCTTTCTTTATCATCCTCCCTGTCAACTACATTTGACTTGTCCACAAAATAGCCTGTGTAGTTTGGGCTCTCAATCTCACGGCCATTAACTTTGATGTCAAGATGAAAACCTTCCATTTCTTTGGCAATCCTATTGAATGTTTCTGTAATCTTTTTGACACAATGTATTGCATCATGTTTATAGGATATTTTGGATTTACTCAGATGAGGCTGGATTATATCTTCCTTCTGCCTTTGTTTCCAAAGAAAGGCTTCTGTTGTAATAGTATCCAATGCATCTTCTGCATCAAAAGCTGCCTCCTGGAGCTTTTTGAGCCAATCTTTCAGATGTGGATCATTCACTTGCTTGTTCTCTGCATCTTCAACCACACCTTGGATACTAGTGAGCTTACTTTCCAAGTCTTTTATATCTTCCTTCACGCCATGGACCTGAGAAAACTCCTCTTGGATTAAGGAGGTAGTACTTTTTGTAAAGGATGGTGCTGCATCAGTTAAATCAGTTAATAGACAAGCTCAAAGTTGTATTAGTGCTACTTAAACGACTTGTAGTTTATTCATAGTGTTGTAAACCTGTATGTAGTTTAGGATAAGGCTTGGAGTGTTAGTTAGTTACACTGTTAAGTCCATGTGTCTCTATTCTATTGGACACTAAACAATTCTGTTAGGATAGAGTTTTTGGTGTCTAATTAGTTATGATTGGTTAGCATATATATGATGTATTACATGTAATCTATACAATACAAGATACAAAATTCTCTTTTCCTTTCTCTTCTAGAATATTCTCTCTAAGAACCACAGTTTTCTTTCATCTTATTAGAGCTCCATTAATGGCGTCTTCTGCTAGTTCTTCATCCTCTACAACAACAGGATCAACCTCGAGTTCTTCAATCACTCATGGTGTTAATCCTTCTCTGCTACTTTTGTCAAATATGGTAAGTATGGTTACTGTGAAGCTTGACTACAACAATTATATGGTGTGGAGACATCAAATCGAAGTGATTTTGGTAGCATATTCAATGATCAATTTCATCAATGATGATAATCATGCACCAGATCCTTTTCTTAAGGATAGCTCAGGAAACTTTACAACTGAAGTTAATCCAGAGTTTTTTCGATGGAAGATTTGTGAACAGGCCTTGTTCACTTTCCTTAGTTCAACTCTCTCTCCATCAATCTTGGCTCTTACTGTAGGCCAGAAATTTGGATGAGGAGTTTGGAAAGTGCTTGAGAAAAGGTTTGCATCAGTGTCACAATCTCATGTTCTCAGTTTGAGAGATGAGCTAATGAGCATCAAGAAGGGCTCAAAATCTATGGATTCTTTCTTCCAACGAATTGAAGAAGTCAGAGATAAGCTTAGGGCTGTAGCAGTTTGTGTTGATGAAGAAGAGCTAATCCATCTAGCTCTTAAAGCCCTACTATCAAAATATGATGCATTCTATTCTACAATCAGAATTGGGAATGACATCTTTACACTTGAAGAATTGAATACACTCTTGAATGTTGAAGAAAGATCAATTAAGAAGAGGTCAATCAATTCAGATCTCAGGGATTCTACATCTTTGGCTATGGCAGTCAATCAATTCAGTCAAGGTTTTACGAGAGGAAGAGGCAAGAATGGTAATAATAGAGGTCGTGGCAATGGCAGAGGTGGCAATCAATTCTCTAGAGGTGGTTAATTTTTTTTTTAAAACACTAGGAGGTGGTTAATTTCATAATAGCAATAATCAAGTTAGTGATCATTAATTCACTTCTTTTCCACAGACCAAGTCCAATTCTTCTTAGGGACAGAAAGTTGCATGTCAAATCTATGGTAAAAATGGTCATTTTGCTTTGGATTGCTACCATCGCATGAATTTTGCTAACCAAGGTAGACATGCTCTAGCTAAACTTGTCTCCATGGCTGCAAGATCAATGGTTGCAACTACAAGTGCTAATCAGAATCAAAACTGGCTGACTGACAGTGGTGCTTCTGATCATATCACACCAAATTTGTCTCAACTTTCTCTTGCTCAGCAACCTACAACTGC
This sequence comes from Quercus lobata, assembly GCF_001633185.2. Taxonomy (NCBI): domain Eukaryota; kingdom Viridiplantae; phylum Streptophyta; class Magnoliopsida; order Fagales; family Fagaceae; genus Quercus; species Quercus lobata. The sequence continues at coordinate 15,660 of NW_022154936.1, read as the reverse complement.
TAAGTCTATAACAATTGGCAATGGGCAAGAATTACTAGTGACACATATTGGAAATGGTAAGCTAATCACTCCTTCTCACAATTTCTGTTTGAATAACATACTTTGGGTTCCTCAAATTGCTTCAAACTTGTTATATGTACACAAATTATGTCTTCAAAATAATGTATTTTGTTTTTTTGATGCATATCAGTTCTCAATTCAGAATTTGCCTACGGGGAAGGTTCTTTATAGAGGGTTGAGTAAGGATGGAGTCTACCCTATACCTTCTTTTGCCTCTCTGCCTTCCTCATTTCCTTCTCATGTTAGTTCTAGTGGCTTTGTTGCAATGTCTCCTCAGACTTTACTTTGGCACAATAGGCTTGGACACCCTTGTGCAAAGGTTTTACATTATGCTATGTCTCCCTATCCTTTTGTCAAGCTTTCTACTGTTAGTGATATATGTTCGAAGTGTACATCTTGTATAAGTGCTGAAATGCACAAGCCTCCTTTTCATAAACATGTATCAAGTACTGAATATTCCTTTCAATTAGTTCATTATGATTTATGGGGTCCTGCTCCTGTGACTTCTGTTCTTGAACACAAATTTTATGTGATTTTTGTTGATGACTTTACTCGTTTTACTTGGTTGTTTTTATTAAAGAGGAAGTCTGATGTGTTCAAGGTATTCTTGCATTTCAAGTCCTTAATTGAAACTCAATTTATTGCTAAAATCAAGACCTTAAGGTCTAATGGAGGTGGTGAGTTTGTTAATAACAATTTCAAATCTTTTTATTTGGAGCATGGTATTTAACATCAACTTTCCTACCCTTATTCCCCTCAGCAGAATGGTATTGCTGAGAGGAAACACAAGCAGATTACGAAAGTGGATTATCTATGCTTCATCATTCCAATCTTTCTCTTTCCTATTGGTCATATGCTTTTAGTACTACAGTTTATCTTCTCAATAGAGTTCCCTGTATTTTGAACTTTATCTCACCTTAGGAAAAGTTGTATGATCACAAACCGCCCCTTCATGCCTTGAAAACCTTTGGTTGTGCCTGTTACTCTTTTTTGAGGCCTTATCACTCAGCTTTTCCATTTGGGTTTCCATGCTTCTTGTGCAGATAGTAACTTGTTTATCCTCATCCATTCAGATCATGTTGTTTATTTGCTTCTGTATGTGGATGACATTATTATTACTGGCAATCATGGTGCTTTTGTTACCGAGATTATCAGGCAACTTGGTGTTTCTTTTGCTCTCAAAGATTTGGGTCTTTTGAGTTACTTCTTGGGTCTGCAGATTGAGTATACCACTGATGGTATCTTTGTGCATTAGTTTAAGTATGCCAAAGATTTATTGTCTAAGTGGGGCACTCTTCAGTTGGGCATCTATTTTAGGTCTGGTCCTCTCACTCTATCTGTCTATTATGATGCTGATTGGGCTGGGGATCCTATTGATATAAGGTCTATTACTGGCATGATTGTTTTCTTAGGGAATTCTCCCATCACTTAGTCTGCTAAGAAACATTTAGTTGTGTTTAGATCTTCAATTGAGGCTGAGTACAGATCCCTTGCTATTACCACTGTAGAGTTATATTGGCTGAGGATGCTTTTCAAAGACTTAGGGGTTTATTTGTATCATCCTCCCATTTTATGGTGTGACAATGTCTCAGCTCTTTCTTTAGCTTCTAATCCCATTTTTCATGCCAGAACTAAACATATTGAAGTGGATTATCATTTTGTTCGAGAGAAAGTTTTGACTAGGGATATGGTCATCAAGTATATTTCCACCTTGGACCAATTGGCTGATCTGTTTACCAAGAGCTTGCCTTCCCCTCGGTTTCATGCTCTTTCTTTCAAACTCGTGGGGCTTTCTCCCCTTCATTTGAGGGGGGTTGTAAAGGATGGTGTTGCATCAGTTAAATCAGTTCGCAAAGCATCAGTTAACAGACATGCTCAAAGTTGTATCAATGTTGCTTAAATGACTTGTAGTTTTTTCATAGTGTTGTAAACCTGTATGTAGTTTAGGATAAGGCTTGGGTTGTTAGTTAGTTACATTGTTAAGTCCACGTGTCTCTATTCTATTGGATATTAAACAATTCTGTTAGGATAGAGTTTTTGGCACCTAATCAGTTATGATTGGTTATCATATATATGATGTATTACATGTAATCTATACAATACAAGATACATAATTCTCATTTCCTTTCTCTTCTATAATATTCTCTCCAAGAACCACAGTTTTCTTTCACTTTTGAGGATGATATCCACAATTGGTTTATTACATATGAAGTAGGGTTTACCATATATAGCTTGTTGATAGCCCGAAAGACAAAGAAGAATGCAAATATTTCTATTGGGTCAGTAGATAGGATAGGCTTTTGTTGTGTAAGTGGAACAAAGTTACAAAGGATGAATATCTATACTATCATAAGTGTATACATAAATATGATCTATTTGGATACCACTTATTGCTGAAAACTGAAAACGCTATAGTAAAATAATTTTTAAATATGTGAATAGTGTCGTGAGTTTTAAAGAAAAATTTACTGAAATTCGTACTTGTAGGTCCCGTAAACAGTGCATGAGACCCACACAAAAATGCAAACTTACAACTGCCGCAAACGCAAACTCTATCCAAACCTGTCCATAGTGTCTCTAGAAGACTAACTAAACGGAGGAAAAACTAGGAAATGGCACCAAAAAATGATTGAAATTTATTGTGAAGAAGGAGAAAACGTATCTAACTCGGTTACTTACCAACTACCAAGACAAACAACTAGCTATTCATATCATAGTAGAATTATAAAACCAGGTACAGCCAGGGTTTCCCATTTGAAAATGACATGTAAAAGAGTAGATGAATAAGACCGGGGTTTACTTTACATATTCATTTAACACGCCAATGTAGCCGGCTCTCGTGTTTTAGAAAGAGATGTCTTTTTTTATTTATTTATTTATTTATTTTTTTGAGATAAACCCTATATAGAGATGTTCAAAATTTCAAATCGCCCTGCTTACTAACTATAGAGTTATAAAAAAAAAAAAAAAAATGTTTGTGCATAAAATGTTATCCGGTGACTCAGTAAAGATTCTAGGTAGCTAGCCAAACTTGACCAGACTTGAACTTAACTGTTTATTATATGTTCCTATAAAGGAAAAAAAAAAACTGTTTATTATATGTCGTTGTTAAGGGAATTCTCGGCTAACAAAGAAAGCGTCAAGGGATTGGATTCAGAAGAACCCATTAATCCCCAATTTAATAAAAACAATAATAAATGAAAAAGAAAAGGTATAAGAATAGAGTTGAAAAGTATTACTATTAGTGAAGATGGTAAGATTTAGTCTGGTGGGCCTATCTTAATGGGCCTGACGGATAGGTACTGTTTGGTCTGTGTAAAGCGGGACCCACGCTCCCTAAAGGCCCATCATGGACAGACATAGTAAGGGCCCATAGCCCGAAATCTCTATTGCCTGGAAAAGCCTTAAGATCCAATAAGGGAAATGGTATCAGAGTCCCACATTGGAAAGATCTGGAGGTCAAGAAGAAAAGCCACCTCTCCACTGCTATAAAAGGAGTAACTTTCACGCAAATCAAGGTAAGATTAATTGACCCTCTCTAACGCCTTTAAAAAATAACTCAAGGGACGAATTCTAACTTGACCTTCGGAGAACTTTTGGCCGGCACCACACCGGTGCTCTCTAAGGGTTTTTCTCCCGTTCGTTCTTGTTGTGCAGGTTCGTTGACTCGCGAGTACAGTGCGACTCATTGGTGACAATTCTCAACGTCATCAGTTGGCGCCGTCTGTGGGAAAGAACGAGAGACGTATAGTACTTCGTAGATTCCCAGACAAAAGAGTTACATGGTACTCACTCGCTCAATGGCAACCACGAATGACGTTCAGGAAGAAGCCCCTACGACGGCCCTTGAGAGACAGGTCAGGACGCTCGCCGCAGCCGTAGAGCGCCTCACCAAGCAAAACCACGACCTACAAGAGCAGCTGAACCAAAAGAATGCCGCGGTCAGTAACCAAGGAGCGGATCAAGAGGGGAACAGCGCCGAAAGGAGAAATCAGGACGGACCACAGGGGAGTAACGCCCCGAGCAAACCAGTAAGACGGGACATAAGCATCCCTTCCCCGACGGACACTGCCCCACAATCCATCATCGCGGAGATGCAGGCGATGAAGGAGCAGATGGATGTGATGATGAGCGCTCTCAAGGGGCGAGTGTCAAGTGATCTTGACGACCTTGTCAACCGGACTGACTCACCATTCACAGCAGCTGTTAACTCCTTCCCCCTGCCAAATAAGTTCCGTATGCCAAGTATGGATAGTTACGACGGAGTCAAGGACCCTCTAGATCACCTAGAGACCTTCAAGACCCTGATGCACCTTCAGGGAGTGGCAGACGCGATTATGTGCAGGGCCTTTCCTACAACCCTGAAGGGCGCAGCAAGGATTTGGTTCAGCCGGATAGCGCCCAACTCCATCAGCACCTTCAAGGAGCTAAGCGCTCAATTTACTACGCATTTCATCGGAGGACATCGGTACAAGAAATCCACGGCTTGTTTGATGAATATCAAGCAACGGGAAGAGGAGACGTTAAGGGCCTACATATCACGCTTCAACAAAGAAGCACTCTCGATCGACGAAGCCGACGACAAGATATTGGTAGCAGCATTCACAAACGGACTAAAGGGGGGTAAGTTTTTGTTCTCCCTATACAAAAACGACCCCAAGACCATGTCGGAGGTCCTTTACAGGGCCACCAAATATATGAACGTTGAAGACGCACTATTATCGCGAGAAGATAGGCCCAAGAAAAGAGACCGACAGGAGGATTCTCGACAAGACCAGGGGCGGAAGAAAGGAAGGATGGGAGACCGAAGGGAGGACAGACGTCCAAAACCCATGGGCGGAAGGTTCGCGAGTTTCACCCCTCTAAACGCGCCGATTGACCAAGTCCTAATGCAGATTAAGGACGAAGGATCCCTGACGTTCCCAGGAAAGCTGAAGAGTGACCCCAGCAAAAGGCCTAGAGACAAATATTGCCGCTTTCATCGTGACCACGGCCACGACACGGCCGATTGCTACGACTTGAAGCAGCAAATCGAAGCACTTATCCGACAAGGGAAGCTGCAGAAGTTCGTCAACAAGGGGAGAACGGATCAACCCCCACAGGAACAACACCTCCGTCGAGAAAACGAGCGACCAAGACCCCCAATTGGAGACATAAGAATGATAGTCGGAGGGACTGCTGCGGCCGGATCGTCAAAGAAGGCTCGCAAAACATACCTTCGGACGGTACAGAATGTCCAGTTGACGAGCAGACTGCCAAGGATAGCAAACGGAGAAGAACCTATTGTTGGGTTCACGGAAGAGGATGCACGGCGCCTACACCATCCACACGACGATGCCCTCGTCGTCAGCGTGCGGACAGGAGACTACAACGTCCACCGAGTGTTGATCGACAACGGCAGTTCGGCCGACATATTGTACTATCCGGCATTCCAGCAGATGAGGATTGATAGGGACCTGCTAATACCGACAGACGCCCCGCTCGTTGGTTTTGGAGGGAGTAAGGTATTCCCTCTGGGCTCAGTAACGTTACGGGTGACAGTAGGAGATTACCCCCAACAAATCACCAGGAACGTGACATTCTTGGTGGTCGATTGCTCGTCCGCCTACAATGCCATTCTTGGACGACCTACGCTCAACACGTGGAAGGCGTCAACATCAACTTACGCCCTAATGGTCAGGTTCCCAACGGAATATGGGGTAGGAGAGCTACGCGGAAGCCAAGTTGCCGCACGAGAATGCTACGTCGCTATGATGGAGATGCAAGACCAAATCCAGGCCTTGAACATAGAAGAGCACCGAACGGTGGCGGAACCGACAGAGAAGCTGGAGGAGATAACTCTTGACAGTTCCAATCCGGACAGAACAACCAAGATCGGAACGCTTGCCAAACCCGGAATCCGTCAAGAGCTAGTAGCTTTCCTGAGGAGCAATAAGGATGTGTTCGCCTGGAGCCATGACGATATGCCGGGAATCGATCCCTCCGTCATGGTACACAAATTGAATGTATTACCCTCGTTTCCACCCGTCCGACAAAAGAAGAGAGTGTTCGCAACGGAACGGGACCAAGCAATAGCGGAGGAGGTCCGCAAACTCCAAGAGGCAAGCCTCATCAGGGAAGTCTACTATCCCGATTGGCTGGCGAATGTGGTAATGGTAAAGAAAGCGAGCGGCAAGTGGCGCATGTGCGTGGATTTCACCGATCTTAACAAAGCGTGCCCTAAAGATAGCTATCCCCTTCCAAGAGTCGACGTCCTAGTAGACTCGACGGCTCAACACCAGTTACTAAGCTTCATGGACGCTTTCTCGGGTTACAATCAGATCCGCATGCACGAGGCCGATCAGGAAAAGACTTCGTTCGTAACCAGCCAAGGACTATTCTGCTACAAAGTAATGCCATTCGGCCTGAAGAATGCGGGGGCAACATACCAAAGGCTAATGAACAAGATGTTCGCGCAGCAGATCGGGAGGAATGTTCAAGTCTATGTCGACGACATGCTTGTGAAGAGCCGGAAGGAGGAAGACCACCTCGAAGATCTTAAGGAAACGTTCGGTACGCTACGATCCTACAACATGAAACTCAATCCGGGAAAATGCGCATTCGGCGTAACGGCAGGCAAATTCCTAGGCTTCATGGTATCCCAGAGAGGGATTGAGGCTAACCCGGACAAAATCCGAGCCATATTAGAAATGGCACCCCCGCGAAATGTGAAGGAGATACAAAGCCTTAACGGCAAGATAGCGGCGTTAAATAGATTCGTGTCGAGAGCCACGGACAAGTGCCTGCCCTTTTTTCGCACATTAAAGAAATCCTTCGAGTGGACGGACGAGTGTCAGAGAGCGTTCGAGGAGTTAAAGGCATACCTATCTTCACCACCCCTATTGAGTCCATCGCAACCTGGCGAAGAACTTTTCCTCTACTTGGCAGTCTCATCTGTCGCCGTCAGCGCTGCTTTAATTAGAGAAGAGGATAATGCACAGAAGCCTGTATACTACGCCAGCCGGGCGCTCCGCGGCGCCGAAGAAAGATACCAACCTATGGAGAAACTCGCTTTCGCATTGATAACGGCGGCTCGCAAGCTGAAACCTTACTTTCAAGCCCATACCATGAATGTAATGACCGACAAGCCCTTGCGAAGGGCACTGAGTAATCCCGAAGCCGCGGGTCGACTGACGTTGTGGGCAATAGAATTGAGTGAGTTTGACATCAAGTACCGTCCGCGTGTAGCCATCAAAGGACAAGCTGTAGCCGACTTCATAGCAGAGTTTACGCGAGACGAGGACAACGGGGCAGAAGAACCCCCCAAATGGAGCATCTACACCGACGGGTCCTCCAATCGGCGAATTGGAGGGGCCGGCATAGTGTTGCTGTCACCAGAAGGAGACAAGATCGAATGTATGGTCCGTCTCGACTTTCCCATTACCAACAATGAAGCAGAGTACGAAGCAGTGGCGGCAGGACTCGACCTGGCAAAAGCCGCCGGTGCGGAAAGTGTAGCCGTTCATTGCGACTCGCAGGTCGTAACCAATCAAGTAAACGGAGAGTATGAATGTAAGGGGGAAAGGCTAAAGAGATATCTTGATCAAGTGAAGGCGAGAATCAACGGGCTAAAAGCGACGGTCGTCCAAATCCCCAGAGGAGAGAATGAGCTCGCCGATCGCCTAGCCAAAGCCGCTTCAGCAGAACATGTGACGACACCGGGTAATGTACTTTCCTTTGTTCAAGTCTTCCCACTAATAGACCCCGACAATATGCAGGAGATACGCTCCGAAAGAAACTGGACTACACAGATAACTTCATACTTGAAGGACGGGTTACTGCCCCAAGAGAAGGAGGCAGCGAGGAAATTAAAAGTCCAAGCGGCGAGATTCGTCTTGATAAAAGACATTCTTTACAAGAGGGGTTTCTCCCGTCCTTACCTAAGATGCCTCGGGGTTGAAGAGGCAGACTACGTAATGAGGGAAGTACACGAAGGGATATGCGGGAACCATTCTGGGTCGCGGTCGTTAGTGCACAAACTGGTACGAGCTGGGTACTACTGGCCGACCATGCAGAAGGATGCCGAGTCTTACGTTAAAAGCTGCGACAAATGCCAGCGGTTCAGCAATTTTATCGGACAGCCGGCTGAGGAGCTCACACCCATGACGGCTCCATGGCCGTTCGCTCAATGGGGACTGGATATCATGGGGCCTTTCCCAACATGGGGCCTTTCCCAACGGCGGTAAGGCAGCTCAAGTTCTTGGTAGTGGGTATTGACTACTTCACAAAATGGGTAGAAGCGGAAGCCTTGGCCACCATCACAGAAAAGAACATTAGAAGTTTTGTCTGGCGGTCCATCGTATGCAGGTTTGGTATTCCTAGAGTCCTTGTCTCGGACAACGGGAGGCAGTTCGACAACGGCCACTTCAGGGATTTCTGCACACAGCTAGGAATAAAAAACCACTACTCATCACCCGCCCATCCTCAGGCCAATGGCCAGGTTGAAGTCACGAACCGATCCCTGCTAAAGATTATCAAGACTCGGCTCGAGGGGGCAAAGGGGATATGGCCCGAAGAATTACCGAGCATACTTTGGGCGTACAGGACGACGGCTAGGACTCCGACAGGAGAGACGCCATTCCGACTGACATACGGGAATGAGGCGGTCATCCCCGCAGAAGTTGGCCTCACAAGTTACAGGGTTCATAACCATGATGAAGGCAGGAACGACGAATCAATGAGGCTACAGCTGGACCTGATAGATGAGGTAAGGTCGGCCGCGGAGCAAAGGATCGCAAGATACCAGGAACGCATGGCCAGACATTACAACTCCAGGGTCCGACACAGAGACTTCCAAGTGGGAGACCTGGTACTCAGAAGGGTCATGGGCGCAGCTAGAGACCCTACACAGGGAAAGCTCGGCCCCAACTGGGAAGGACCTTACCGAGTCACGGCATGGAAAAGGAAAGGAACATACCACCTGGAGACTACAGAGGGGGAGAAGCTACTACATCCATGGAATGCGGAGCATTTGAGGAAATACTACCAGTGATAGTAACACGGCGAACGGCAACCAATTTCCATTTGGCTTTTTATTAACTATTTATAAGTTTTCTTTAACATGTGTTTCTTTGCTACAATCCAGTCGTGCCTTTTTTAAGCCCAAGGGGGCAGGCACTTTTCCTTTACGCAATTAGAAACAAGTATGATTTTCTGTCTACTTTGATGTCACTACAATTGTCCTCAAATTGAACGGATGCTAGTTAAAAAGTCCACAAAGTGGACGGATCACCTAAACAGGTGAATAATTCTACATGTCCGTAAAAGTGGACGGTTAATACGCCACTAAGTGGACGGATCACCTAAACAGGTGAATAATTCTACATGTCCGTCAAAGTGGACGGTTAATACGCCACTAAGTGGACGGATCACCTAAACAGGTGTATAATTCTACATGTCCGTCAAAGTGGACGGTTAATACGCCACTAAGTGGACGGATCACCTAAACAGGTGTATAATTCTACATGCCCGTCAAAGTGGACGGTTAATACGCCACTAAGTGGACGGATCACCTAAACAGGTGAATAATTCTACATGTCCGTAAAAGTGGACGGTTAATACGTCACTAAGTGGACGGATCACCTAAAAACGGTGAATAATTCTACGCGTCCGTAAAAGTAGACGGTCTATACGCCACAATGTGGACGGGTAACCTAAAACGGTAAATAATTCTACATGTCCACGAAATGGACGGATCATCAAAACGGTGAGTATTTAAACAAGTCCACAAGTTGGACGGTATGGCCTCCACAAAGTGGACGGACCTACGTAATTCAATACTTCCATAAGTTCGAGGTATTTATGCCACTAAGTGGACGGATCATCTAAAAAACGGTGAATAATTCTACATGTCCATAAATTGGACGGTTCAGCCAAAACGGTGGGAAAATTACATACATAAATAAAGCGGACGGCTCCAAAACGCCCACGAGGTGGACGGACAACATGACTATATAAGTCAGCAACAGCTTTTAAAGTGGACGGATCAACAGATTAGCTTATGCAAATCAACACTTAAAATCAAACATTGTTCAATACAAAATCAAACTTTAAACAAACCGTCTACAAATAATTAACTGTATATAAAAGGGAGACGGATCCTCCTAAACAATTACATGGGTTACTCTGCTTTCTTGGGGTCGGCAACAGCGACCTCATTCGGCGGAGCGGACTCTCCGTCACCCTGAGCTGCTTCTTCCCCAAAGAGGTCCTCCGTATTTTCGGAGGCGACGGGCAGGGCAGAAGTCTGATCTTGGTCAGTAAGTGTTATCATGGACACGTCCAGATCTGGGTAGGTCTTTTTTATCTGACGGAGCGCATCGTCAAAGCCTTGAAGGAACGATCCTCCCAGCTCCTTCAACAAGGACTCGGAGTTGCGATATTCGCTGACGGCGTCGTCCTTTGCATGACGGAGCTTTTTCTTCAGATCTTTCACCTCGTCCGCTCTGCTCTTCAAGACCTTCCCAGCTTCTTCCGTCTTCTGTTCAAGCTCCTTTCTTGTATTCTCAGACAGTTCAAATTTCTGCTCCATGGTGGACTTCCACTTGTGCAGCTGGCTAAGCTCTTCTTCCGTCTTCCCAAGTTTTGACCGTACCCGTTCCAGAGCCGCTTCACGGTTGAGGCAACGGTCCATCAAGCCCTTCATCATAACCAAGGACTGAAATAAAGAAAATTAGAAGTGTTAAAAATGAAACTAGAAAGTGAACGGACATACACTGAAGGATAATGAAAAGTTACCTGTCCGACGGCAAATAACCCCGTCTCTCCCATCGCCTCCGTCGAGTGATTCCCCAGATCCTCATAGTCCTCTGCAGAAAGTATGGACGTAAGCTTTTCCAAAGCGAACTTCGAATCATCACGAAGAAGGGGAGGGGGCTTCTCCTCGCTGACGGGTGGAGCATGCATTAGGCCCTTACCGGCCCCCTGTTTAACTTGGTTGACGGCCTTAGGGCCCTCAGCCATCAAGCCCACGATGGGCTCCATTGACACCTTTGGCTGCTTGTGTGGACGGTCGGACTTTGGTGGCTGCTTCCTCTTGCCCGATGACCCCGGCACACTGGGAACAACGATCTCACCCGTCTTCTTTTGCTCGACGGCTAGAGATTTTATCATGGCTCTTCTCTTGGCGTCGTCCATTTCTGCAATACAGGACGGATGATGATGTTCTCTCAAAAGTAAAATTTCAATTTCAAGGGTAAAAGTAGACGGACTCACGTTTGTGTATTCTTTCGTCGTAAGCAATGGCCTCACGGGTAGGTTCTGGACCGTCACAATACCAGTGTATTGTCTTTGGATTCACTAACTTGGCCCAGGTCCTTTCGTCCGGCTTAGCTTTTCTACAAACCTTTTCAAGGAAACTAAATTCCTCGAGGCTAACCTGCGGGCGCCCTCTACCTGCAAAGAGAGACGGTCAAAATACGCACATAATAGAGGACGGGTGTATAAAAAAGGAACAAGCAAGACGGGTGCATACGCGCTTGGTTTATTATCCCCCAAGTTGTATCGACGGGCATGTACTCCGTCTCTCCTGGACGGTTCATCCACCTGTCACCCTCCAGGAAGAAATAGCGACTCTTCCAGTCTCTATTTGAGTCTGGGGTCTCAAAGATGACCTTCAACAAGGGACTTCGACTAGCAAAACGGTACAACCCCCTTGATCTATCAATCTCATCTGGACGGTAACAGTGAAGAAATTCACGGACCGTCAGTCTCCTTTCTCCATTCGACATTGCGCCATAAAGAATCTCCATTGCTATGAAGACCCTCCAGGCGTTTGGAGAAATCTGGGTGACGGACAGTCCCAGGTAATGCAAGAGTTCCCTATGGAGTGTAGAGAGCGGGAACCGAAGTCCAGCCTTCAACACCTGCTCGTACACTCCAACACCTTCTACTCCGTCATAATAACATCTCTCCGACACGTAGGGAAGACGGATCGGGATGTAGTCTGGTATCTGAAAATTTGTTCTAAAGGTACTGAAATGTCTCTCCCGGATGACGGATGTGAACCTATGCACTATCCACTCTGGTAACATGATGAACTGCCTTAGTCCATCAGCACCTACGACGGACTCCAGTGCTTGATTCCCGTCAGGACCCTCTATCTCAATTTTCTCCACATCCTCACTTGTTGAGGACGAAGAGGATGCAGACGGACTCCTATCTTCGCCTGGACTATCTTGGTCTTTATGACCGGACGGGTATACATTCTCGTATTCCGTCCCGTCACGAACCACCGATTGGTTACTTGACGCACTAGACATTTCCTACAATTAATGATGAAACCTAAGACTTGACGGGTTTAAAAACATTGACGGGTATATTAAGCCTAACAATATTGCTTGGTCGAAAATGTAACTTGAATATGAAATTAAAGTAAATACTTACCACACCTGACGGAGTAATGCTGACGGTTGTGGTAATTGGTGGTTACCAGTGCTCGACGGACTTCTCTGGCAAGGTTGACGGTTCTCTCTGACAGACGTTTTCTGTTTGGAAATGCGAAAATGAGAGATTGAGACGCCTCATATATATAGGAGATACACGGAAGACGAAGCGACGCTTCGATCCTATACAACGGCCAGTCAGAGATTGACACGTGGCATGCTAATAAATGCTAACCTGTCTGCTCGCATCAGTAGATGGTAACCGTCGACTATATGAAACCGTCTGAAACTGCAAGATACCCGTCATCCTATCTGACGGTTAAAGATCTGAAACCGTCATACATTCTGACGGTTGTGTCCGCCTATTACTTTAAATCTTCTGTTTCACGGATCCATTCCGTCATTAAAGTACCCGTCATGCCCCTACATTAGGATCGTCACCCCATTGATCCTTGGAACAGACGGACCATTGGGGTGAAGGGGGCAACTGAAGATGGTAAGATTTAGTCTGGTGGGCCTATCTTAATGGGCCTGACGGATAGGTACTGTTTGGTCTGTGTAAAGCGGGACCCACGCTCCCTAAAGGCCCATCATGGACAGACATAGTAAGGGCCCATAGCCCGAAATCTCTATTGCCTGGAAAAGCCTTAAGATCCAATAAGGGAAATGGTATCAGAGTCCCACATTGGAAAGATCTGGAGGTCAAGAAGAAAAGCCACCTCTCCACTGCTATAAAAGGAGTAACTTTCACGCAAATCAAGGTAAGATTAATTGACCCTCTCTAACGCCTTTAAAAAATAACTCAAGGGACGAATTCTAACTTGACCTTCGGAGAACTTTTGGCCGGCACCACACCGGTGCTCTCTAAGGGTTTTTCTCCCGTTCGTTCTTGTTGTGCAGGTTCGTTGACTCGCGAGTACAGTGCGACTCATTGGTGACAATTCTCAACGTCATCAATTATATATATATATATATATATATATATATACATACATATATATGTATATATTAGTGGTGGAGTTAGGATTTCAACCTAGGGGCAAGATTAAATAACACCTCGATACTCATTATTATGATCATGTTTCTTCATAAGCTCAATTAACTACATGTACGTGTATATATATATATATATTTCATATCATCTAAATAAAGAAAACAAAAATAATCAAATTATAGTAAATAATAATAATAAAATAATCTAAATACATAATGTTGAAATTAAAATAAATTGAGAAAATAAATTAATGTAGGAGCGTTAGGAATATAATAATATACCTATAAAGTTGTATTAATGTTCCAGTGCCTTGAATTCTTTAAAAAAATGTTGTAGAATTAAGCATATGTTTCTTTATTTGTTTAAGTAGTTAAAATTTAGATTTATAGAAAGAGTCTTAGTGAGCGTTTGGTTTCGGCTGAAACCAACGTTCACGTTTTCATTTCACGTTTCCGTATCTTTTTTTTTTTTCAACTCATGAACAGTAAATTTACTGTGTAGAGACAAAAATTACTGTTCATATACTGTAGCAGCACTGTTTATGTACTGTATCAACACTGTTTACACATTAAAAAATTAAAAATGGGTCCCATAGTATTTTTCACACATTTAAAAATTATTTTGCTACAGTATTTTCAGTTTTCAGTTTCAGCAACAATAAGTTCAATCCAAACGGACCCTTATATCAAAAGAACCAAAAAAATACCTCAGCACATGAATTTCATTTAGGGCAACATTAGATAGGCACCAAATTGTAATTATCCTTATCGATTTTTTTCTATTCATTTTTATCAATTTTTTAGATAAACACAAAAATTTAGTTGTTGTTATCTTTTATTTTTACCTTCACTTTTTTTTGCTAACATTGCACATATATTAAACTTCATTCTCTCAATTTCTCCTCCTTAACTGTTATTTTCAATTTTTTCTCCATAACTTTTTTATTTTTGAATAGGAACTTCTCTGTTACTTTGAGTTTATGTGTAGTTTATATTTTTTTTCTTTTTGATATTTCATTTGAGTTACTTTTTATTTGGTCTTTATTACATCTGGTTGGTTATTTGATCTTCTTGGGTAATTAAGCAAGTTTAATCCTTCAATCTCTTTTTTCTTTATGTGAAAAATTGTATAGGTTTAATATATATATATATATATATTTATATATATATGGTAATAGGATCTAAACCTTCTTGAGGCAGCAAATGAACCAACTAGGTTTGCTAAAGATGAAAATGATGTACACATATGGCTAGAGGATGTCTTCCCAATAATTTGAAATTAGGTTCTTGAATTAACATTTTTTTGTATTTAATTTTTTTATTCTTTGTAAGGCATTGATTTCCTCCTATTTCGGCAATGCCATTGCCACAATTCCATTCCACTTTTTTTTTTAAAAAAGAAATGATATGTGCACACAATTTTTACAACAAATTTTAACTAGCAGGTTATTATTGTTGGATTAAAAAAGTAATCTTAGTGTTAAATTCAAATTTGAACTAATAATAATTAATCACCTATGATTTGTTGTGAAAATATTGTAGACGTAACATTTTTTTTTTAATTCCTCCCCAGATTTCGGCAACCACTATTTTTTTTTCCCCTCCCATTTTCGGCAATGGCATTGCCACAATTACCACAATTTTTTTTCTTCCCCTATTTCGGTAATGACATTGTCACAATTGGTTTCTTTTTTGAGCACACATCATACACTAGGACAGCTGGTTCGGGCAGCAAGAATTTCGGTAATCACATTACTGAAATTCAAAATTTTCTTTCACCCACTTTTTTTCTTTCTCTCTCATACTTTTGTTGAATTTCGACAACACTGTTGCTGAAATTCACTCTCTTTCCTCATTTCCCTAAATAAATTGGAACAGTGTCTATAACGCAAATAAGCTCTAAATTTAATAATATTCAACTAAATAACATTTTTTTAAATAATCAATAATATTTATTAAAACACGCACAAAAATATGCTGCTTTCATCATTATGCTAAATAATAATAAGTCTTTTGGGTTAATATTGCAAAATCTGAACTTAATTTGCGTTATAGGTACTGTTTGAACTTAATTGAGGAATTGAGGAAAGAGAAAGAATTTCCGCAACAGTGTTGTCGAAATTCAACAAAAGTAGGAGAGAGAAAGAGAAAAAGTTGGAGAGAGAAAGAAGAGGAATTTCGACAA
>NW_022154935.1:0-32478 GCF_001633185.2 Quercus lobata | reverse complement strand
AAAAGTCCTTACCGTGCAAAGGTTATTGTCGAAACAGAGAAAGAAGGTCAGATTTCAACACATTTTCTAAGAGATTACGTGTCGTGAACAACTAGCCACCAACGTATTTTTTACCCAAAATTTGAATTCTAGATTATTGATCTCGCGAAATAGGAAAAATATTTCCAAGCGAAATTCGTGTGCGAATCGTTAGAATTCCATTTTTACAACCTTCCGTCCGGACATAATTGGAATCCGTATTTCGGGTAGCTTGGTGGAACTGATTCAAATGTCAATAAATCCCTTGCTTTCCATCAAAAAAATACAAAATTTGTGTCAAATTCAAGCGCTAAATGTTTTTTTTGAACACATTCAGACGGCGTCCACAAATTCCTTGCCGTACAAAACTTATTGTCGAAACGGTGACTGAAGGGCACTTTTCAACACATTTTCTAAGTGATTCTGTCTCGTGAATAACCAGCCTCTAACGATTTGTTTACTCAAAATTTGATTTCAAGATTATTGATCTCACGATTTAGGAAAAATATTTCCAAGCCAAATTCCTGTGCGAATCATTAGACATCCATTTTTATGCACTGCCATCGGCACAAAATTGGAATTCGACTTTCGGGTAAATCGGTGGAACATATTCAAATGAAAATAACTCTCACGATTTACTTCGAAAAAAATACAAATTTGTGTTCGAATTGAAGCACCGACTGAGTATTTTCTAAAACATTCTGGACGCGTCTATAAATTCAATACCGTATAAAAGTTATTGTCTAAACGGTTACCTTAGTTCACTCAAAATTTGATTTCAAGATTATTGATCTAGCGACGTAGGAAAAATATTTCCAATCCAAATTCAAGTGCGAATTATTAAACTTTCATTTTTACAGTGGAACAGATTCAAATGACAATAAAATCTTGATTTCATTCTAAAAAATACAAAATTTGTGTTCAAATTCAAGATCCGAATGTGTACTTTCGTAAACATTTAGGCCGCGTCTTAAAAGTCCTTACCGTTCAAAGGTTATTGTCAAATGAAACAGAGAAAGAAGGTCAGATTTCAACACATTTGCTAAGAGATTACGTGTCGCGCTTAACTCCACTAAACGATTTTTACCCAAATTTGATTTCTAAGATTATTGATCTCGGAAAATAGGAAAATATTTCCAAAGCGAAATCGTGATGTGCGAATCGTTCGAAGATCCATTTTTACAACCTTCCGTACCGGAATAATTGGAATCCGTATTTCGGGTAACTTGGTGGAACTATTCAAATGGTTAATAAATCCCTTGCTTCCATCAAAAAAATAAACATAAATGTGTGTCAAATTCAAGGCGCTAAATGTGTCTTTTGATCACATCAGACGGCGTCCACAATTCCTTGCCGTACAAAACTATTGTCGTAAACGGTGACCGAAGGTCACTTTCAACACATTTTCTAAGGGATTAAATGTCTTCGTGAATAACCAGTCCACTAACGATTTGTTTACTCAAAATTGTGATTCAAAGAATATGATCTCACGATTTATTGTAAAAATATTTCCAAGGCCAAATTCCTGTGCGAATCGTTAGATATCCATTTTTATGCACCGCCATCGGCACGTAATTGGAATTCGTCTTTCGGGTAAATCGGTGGAACATATTCAAATGACAATAACTCTCACGATTTACTTCGAAAAAAATACAAATTTGTGTTCGAATTGAAGCACCGACTGAGTACTTTCTAAAACATTCTGGACGCATCTATAAATTCAATACCGTATAAAAGTTACTGTCTAAACGGTTACCTTAGTTCTCTCAAAATTTGATTTCAAGATTATTGATCTCACGATTCAGGAAAAATATTTCTAGGTCAAATTCCTGTGCGAATCGTTAGACATCCATTTTTATGCACCCCATCGGCACGTAATTGGAATTCGTCTTCCGGGTAAATCGGTGGAGCATATTCAAATGAAAATAACTCTCACGATTTACTTCGAAAAAAATACAAATTTGTGTTCGAATTGAAGCACCGACTGAGTATTTTCTAAAACATTCTGGACGCGTCTATAAATTCAATACCGTATAAAAGTTATTGTCTAAACGGTTACCTTAGTTCACTCAAAATTTGATTTCAAGATTATTGATCTAGCGACGTAGGAAAAATATTTCCAATCCAAATTCAAGTGCGAATTATTAAACTTTCATTTTTACAGTGGAACAGATTCAAATGACAATAAAATCTTGATTTCATTCTAAAAAATACAAAATTTGTGTTCAAATTCAAGATCCGAATGTGTACTTTCGTAAACATTTAGGCCGCGTCTTAAAAGTCCTTACCGTGCAAAGGTTATTGTCGAAACAGAGAAAGAAGGTCAGATTTCAACACATTTTCTAAGAGATTACGTGTCGTGAACAACTAGCCACCAACGTATTTTTTACCCAAAATTTGAATTCTAGATTATTGATCTCGCGAAATAGGAAAAATATTTCCAAGCGAAATTCGTGTGCGAATCGTTAGAATTCCATTTTTACAACCTTCCGTCCGGACATAATTGGAATCCGTATTTCGGGTAGCTTGGTGGAACTGATTCAAATGTCAATAAATCCCTTGCTTTCCATCAAAAAAATACAAAATTTGTGTCAAATTCAAGCGCTAAATGTTTTTTTTGAACACATTCAGACGGCGTCCACAAATTCCTTGCCGTACAAAACTTATTGTCGAAACGGTGACTGAAGGGCACTTTTCAACACATTTTCTAAGTGATTCTGTCTCGTGAATAACCAGCCTCTAACGATTTGTTTACTCAAAATTTGATTTCAAGATTATTGATCTCACGATTTAGGAAAAATATTTCCAAGCCAAATTCCTGTGCGAATCGTTAGACATCCATTTTTATGCACTGCCATCGGCACAAAATTGGAATTCGACTTTCGGGTAAATCGGTGGAACATATTCAAATGAAAATAACTCCAACGAATTTACGTCGAAAAAAACACAAATTGTGTTGCGAATTGAGACCGAGCTGAGTACTTCAAAACATTCTGGACGCCGTCTATAAATTCAAATCCGTTAGTAAAGTTCTGCTAACGGTTTACCATTAGTTCACTCAAATTTGAATTCAAAGATTATTGATCTCACGATTTAAGATAAATATTTCCAAGCGCAAATCCTAGCGAATCGTTAGATCATCCATTTTTATGCACTACAGGATCAAATGCCATCGGCAGTAATTGTCACTCGTTTCGGGTAAATCCGGTTGGAAAACATATTCAAATGACAATAACTCTACGATTACTTCGAAAAAAATACAATTTGTGTCGAATGAAGCAACCGACTGATATTTCTAAAACATTTTGGACGCTCTATAAATTCAATACCGTATTAAAAGTTACTGTCTAAACGGTAACCTTAGTTCACCTCAAATTTTGATTCAGATATTGATCTCACGATTCAGGAAAAATATTTCCAGGCCAAATTCCTGTGCGAATCGTTAGACATCCATTTTTATGCACCCCATCGGCACGTAATTGGAATTCGTCTTCCGGGTAAATCGCTGGAGCATATTCAAATGAAAATAACTCTCACGATTTACTTCGAAAAAAATACAAATTTGTGTTCGAATTGAAGCACCGACTGAGTACTTTCTAAAACATTCTGGACGCGTCTATAAATACAATACCGTATAAAAGTTATTGTCTAAACGGTTACCTTAGTTCACTCAAAATTTGATTTTAAGATTATTGATCTAGCGACGTAGGAAAAATATTTCCAATCCAAATTCAAGTGCGAATTATTAAACTTCCATTTTTACAGTGGAACAGATTCAAATGACAATAAAATCTTGATTTCATTCTAAAAAATACAAAATTTGTGTTCAAATTCAAGATCCGAATGTGTACTTTCGTAAACATTTAGGCCGCGTCTTAAAAGTCCTTACCGTTCAAAAGTTATTGTCGAAACAGAGAAAGAAGGTCAGATTTCAACACATTTTCTAAGAGATTACGTGTCGTGAATAACTAGCCACCAACGTATTTTTTACCCAAAATTTGATTTCTAGATTATTGATCTCGCGAAATAGGAAAAATATTTCCAAGCGAAATTCGTGTGCGAATCGTTAGAATTCCAGTTTTACAACCTTCCGTCCGGACATAATTGGAATCCGTATTTCGGGTAACTTGGTGGAACTGATTCAAATGTTAATAAATCCCTTGCTTTCCATCAAAAAAATACAAAATTTGTGTCAAATTCAAGCGCTAAATGTGTTCTTTTGAACACATTCAGACGGAGTCCACAAAGTCCTTGCCGTACAAAACTTATTGTCGAAACGGTGACCGAAGGTCACTTTTCAACACATTTTCTAAGTGATTATGTCTCGTGAATAACCAGCCACTAACGATTTGTTTACTCAAAATTTGATTTCAAGATTATTGATCTCACGATTCAGGAAAAATATTTCCTGGCCAAATTCCTGTGCGGATCGTTAGACATCAATGTTTTAATGCAGCACCCGCCATCGGCCCGACGTAATTGGAATTCGTCTTCGGGTAAATCGGTGAGGCATATTCAGTGAAAATAAACTCTCACGATTCTACTTCGTAAAAAATACAAATTTGTGTTCGAATTGAAGCACCGACTGAGTACTTTCTAAAACATTCTGGACGCGTCTATAAATTCAATACCGTATAAAAGTTACTGTCTAAACGGTTACCTTAGTTCACTCAAAATTTGATTTCAAGATTATTGATCTCACGATTTAGGAAAAATATTTCCTGGCCAAATTCCAGTGCGAATCGTTAGACATCAATTTTTATGCACCGCCATCGGTACGTAATTGGAATTCGTCTTCCGGGTAAATCGGTGGAGCATATTCAAGTGAAAATAACTCTCACGATTTACTTCGAAAAAAATACAAATTTGTGTTCGAATTGAAGAACCGACTGAGTACTTTCTAAAACATTCTGGACGCGTCTATAAATTCAATACCGTATAAAAGTTACTGTCTAAACGGTTACCTTAGTTCACTCAAAATTTGATTTCAAGATTATTGATCTCACGATTTAGTAAAAATATTTCCTGGCCAAATTCCTGTGCGGATCGTTAGACATCAATTTTTATGCACCGCCATCGGCACGTAATTGGAATTCGTCTTTCGGGTAAATCGGTGGAACATATTCAAATGACAATAACTCTCGCTATTTACTTCGAAAAAAATACAAATTTGTGTTCGAATTGAAGCACCGACTGAGTACTTTCTAAAACATTCTGGACGCGTCTATAAATTCAATACCGTATAAAAGTTACTGTCTAAACGGTTACCTTAGTTCACTCAAAATTTGATTTCAAGATTATTGAACTCACGATTCAGGAAAAATATTTCCAGGCCAAATTCCTGTGCGTCGTTAGACATCCTTTTTATGCACCGCCATCGCACGTAATGGAATTCGCTTCCGGGTACAAATCGGTGGAACATATTCAAATGACAATAACTCTCGCTATTTACTTTCGAAAAAAAATACAAATTTGTGTTCGATTGAAGCACCGACTGAGTTCTTTCTAAAACGATCTGGACGCGTCTCTAAATTCAATACCGTATAAAGTTATTGTCTAAACGTTACCTAGTTCACTCAAAATTTGATTTCAAGATTTTGATCTCACGATTCAGGAAAATTATTTCCAGGCCAAATTCCTGTGCGAATCGTTAGACATCCATTTTTATGCACCGCCATCGGCACGTAATTGGAATTCGTCTTTCGGGTAAATCGGTGAAACATATTCAAATGACAATAACTCTCGCTATTTACTTCGAAAAAAATTCAAATTTGTGTTCGAATTGAAGCACCGACTGAGTACTTTCTAAAACGATGGACGCGTCTCTAAATTCAATACCGTATAAAAGTTACTGTCTAAACGGTTACCTTAGTTCACTCAAAATTTGATTTCAAGATTATTGATCTCACGATTCAGGAAAAATATTTCCAGGCCAAATTCCTGTGCGAATCGTTAGACATCCATTTTTATGCACCGCCATCGGCACGTAATTGGAATTCGTCTTCCGGGTAAATCGGTGGAGCATATTCAAATGAAAAGAACTCTCACGATTTACTTCGAAAAAAATACAAATTTGTGTTCGTATTGAAGCACCGACTGAGTACTTTCTAAAACATTCTGGACGCGTCTATAAATTCAATACCGTATAAAAGTTACTGTCTAAACGGTTACCTTAGTTCACTCAAAATTTGATTTCAAGATTATTGATCTAGCGACGTAGGAAAAATATTTCCAATCCAAATTCAAGTGCGAATTATTAAACTTCCATTTTTACAGTGGAACAGATTCAAATGACAATAAAATCCTGATTTCATTCTAAAAAATACAAAATTTGTGTTCAAATTCAGGATCCGAATGTGTACTTTCGTAAACATTTAGGCCGCGTCTTAAAAGTCCTTACCGTTCAAAAGTTATTGTCGAAACAGAGAAAGAGGGTCAGATTTCAACACATTTTCTAAGAGATTACGTGTCGTGAATAACTAGCCACTAACGTATTTTTTACCCAAAATTTGATTTCTAGATTATTGATCTCGCGAAATAGGAAAAATATTTCCAAGCGAAATTCGTGTGCGAATCGTTCGAATTCCATTTTTACAACCTTCCGTCCGGACATAATTGGAATCCGTATTTCGGGTAACTTGGTGGAACTGATTCAAATGTTAATAAATCCCTTGCTTTCCATCAAAAAAATACAAAATTTGTGTCAAATTCAAGCGCTAAATGTGTTCTTTTGATCACATTCAGACGGCGTCCACAAATTCCTTGCCGTACAAAACTTATTGTCGAAACGGTGACCGAAGGTCACTTTTCAACACATTTTCTAAGTGATTATGTCTCGTGAATAACCAGCCACTAACGATTTGTTTACTCAAAATTTGATTTCAAGATTACTGATCTCACGATTTAGGAAAAATATTTCCAAGCCAAATTCCTGTGCGAATCGTTAGACATCCATTTTTATGCACTGCCATCGGCACGTGATTGGAATTCGTCTTTCGGGTAAATCGGCGGAACATATTCAAATGAAAATAACTCTCACGATTTACTTCGAAAAAAACACAAATTTGTGTTCGAATTGAAGCACCGACTGAGTACTTTCTAAAACATTCTGGACGCGTCTATAAATTCAATACCGTATAAAAGTTACTGTCTAAACGGTTACCTCAGTTCCCTCAAAATTTGATTTCAAGATTATTGATCTCACGATTTAGGAAAAATATTTCCAAGCCAAATTCCTGTGCGAATCGTTAGACATCCATTTTTATGCACTGCCATCGGCACGTAATTGGAACTCGTCTTTCGGGTAAATCGGTGGAACATATTCAAATGACAATAACTCTCGCTATTTACTTCGAAAAAAACACAAATTTGTGTTCGAATTGAAGCACCGACTGAGTACTTTCTAAAACATTCTGGACGCGTCTATAAATTCAATACCGTATAAAAGTTACTGTCTAAACGGTTACCTCAGTTCCCTCAAAATTTGATTTCAAGATTATTGATCTCACGATTTAGGAAAAATATTTCCAAGCCAAATTCCTGTGCGAATCGTTAGACATCCATTTTTATGCACTGCCATCGGCACGTAATTGGAACTCGTCTTTCGGGTAAATCGGTGAAACATATTCAAATGACAATAACTCTCGCTATTTACTTCGAAAAAAATACAAATTTGTGTTCGAATTGAAGCACCGACTGAGTACTTTCTAAAACATTCTGGACGCGTCTATAAATTCAATACCGTATAAAAGTTACTGTCTAAACGGTTACCTTAGTTCACTCAAAATTTGATTTCAAGATTATTGATCTTGCGACGTAGGAAAAATATTTCCAATCCAAATTCAAGTGCGAATTGTTAAACTTCCATTTTTACAGTGGAACAGATTCAAATGATAAATAAAATCCTGATTTCATTCTAAAAAATACAAAATTTGTGTTCAAATTCAGGATCCGAATGTGTACTTTCGTAAACATTTAGGCCGCGTCTTAAAAGTCCTTACCGTTCAAAAGTTATTGTCGAAACAGAGAAAGAGGTCAGATTTCAACACATTTTCTAAGAGATTACGTGTCGTGAATAACTAGCCACTAACGTATTTTTTACCCAAAATTTGATTTCTAGATTATTGATCTCGCGAAATAGGAAAAATATTTCCAAGCGAAATTCGTGTGCGAATCGTTCGAATTCCATTTTTACAACCTTCCGTCCGGACATAATTGGAATCCGTATTTCGGGTAACTTGGTGGAACTGATTCAAATGTTAATAAATCCCTTGCTTTCCATCAAAAAAATACAAAATTTGTGTCAAATTCAAGCGCTAAATGTGTTCTTTTGATCACATTCAGACGGCGTCCACAAATTCCTTGCCGTACAAAACTTATTGTCGAAACGGTGTCCGAAGGTCACTTTTCAACACATTTTCTAAGTGATTATGTCTCGTGAATAACCAGCCACTAACGATTTGTTTACTCAAAATTTGAATTTTCTAAGTGATTCTGTCTCGTGAATAACCAGCCACTAACGATTTGTTTACTCAAAATTTGATTTCAAGATTATTGATCTCACGATTTAGGAAAAATATTTCCAAGCCAAATTCCTGTGCGAATCGTTAGACATCCATTTTTATGCACTGCCATCGGCACGTAATTGGAATTCGTCTTTCGGGTAAATCGGTGGAACATATTCAAATGAAAATAACTCTCACGATTTACTTTGAAAAAAACACAAATTTGTGTTCGAATTGAAGCACCGACTGAGTACTTTCTAAAACATTCTGGACGCGTCTATAAATTCAATACCGTATAAAAGTTACTGTCTAAACGGTTACCTCAGTTCCCTCAAAATTTGATTTCAAGATTATTGATCTCACGATTTAGGAAAAATATTTCCAAGCCAAATTCCTGTGCGAATCGTTAGACATCCATTTTTATGCACTGCCATCGGCACGTAATTGGAACTCGTCTTCCGGGTAAATCGGTGAAACATATTCAAATGACAATAACTCTCGCTATTTTACTTTCGAAAAAAATACAAATTGTGTATCGAATTGAAGCACCGACTGAGTTACTTTCTAAAACATTTCTGGACCTGTCTATAAATTCAAATACGTATTTAAAAGTTACTGTCTAAACTACCTTAGTCACTCAAAATTTGATTTCAGATTATTGATCTCCGATTCAGGAAAAATATGTCAGTGCCAAATTCCTTGTGCGAATGTAGACATCCATTTTTATGCACCGCCATCGGCACGTAATTGGAATTCGTCTTCCGGGTAAATCGGTGGAGCATATTCCAATGAAAAGAACTCTCACGATTTACTTCGAAAAAAATACAAATTTGTGTTCGTATTGAAGCACCGACTGAGTACTTTCTAAAACATTCTGGACGCGTCTATAAATTCAATACCGTATAAAAGTTACTATCTAAACGGTTACCTTAGTTCACTCAAAATTTGATTTCAACATTATTGATCTCACGATTTAGGAAAAGTATTTCCAAGCCAAATTCCTGTGCGAATCGTTAGACATCCATTTTTATGCACTGCCATCGGCACGTAATTGGAACTCGTCTTTCGGGTAAATCGGTGGAACATATTCAAATGACAATAACTCTCGCTATTTACTTCGAAAAAAATTCAAATTTGTGTTCGAATTGAAGCAACGACTGAGTACTTTCTAAAACGATCTGGACGCGTCTCTAAATTCAATACCGTATAAAAGTTATTGTCTAAACGGTTACCTTAGTTCACTCAAAATTTGATTTCAAGATTATTGATCTCACGATTCAGGAAAAATATTTCCAGGCCAAATTCCTGTGCGAATCGTTAGACATCCATTTTTATGCACCGCCATCGGCACGTAATTGGAATTCGTCTTCCGGGTAAATCGGTGGAGCATATTCAAATGAAAAGAACTCTCACGATTTACTTCGAAAAAAATACAAATTTGTGTTCGTATTGAAGCACCGACTGAGTACTTTCTAAAACATTCTGGCCGCGTCTATAAATTCAATACTGTATAAAAGTTACTGTCTAAACGGTTACCTTAGTTCACTCAAAATTTGATTTCAAGATTATTGATCTTGCGACGTAGGAAAAATATTTCCAATCCAAATTCAAGTGCGAATTGTTAAACTTCCATTTTTACAGTGGAACAGATTCAAATGATAATAAAATCCTGATTTCATTCTAAAAAATACAAAATTTGTGTTCAAATTCAGGATCCGAATGTGTAGTTTCGTAAACATTTAGGCCGCGTCTTAAAAGTCCTTACCGTTCAAAAGTTATTGTCGAAACAGAGAAAGAGGGTCAGATTTCAACACATTTTCTAAGAGATTACGTGTCGTGAATAACTAGCCACTAACGTATTTTTTACCCAAAATTTGATTTCTAGATTATTGATCTCGCGAAATAGGAAAAATATTTCCAAGCGAAATTTGTGTGCGAATCGTTCGAATTCCATTTTTACAACCTTCCGTCCGGACATAATTGGAATCCGTATTTCGGGTAACTTGGTGGAACAGATTCAAATGTTAATAAATCCCTTGCTTTCCATCAAAAAAATACAAAATTTGTGTCAAATTCAAGCGCTAAATGTGTTCTTTTGATCACATTCAGACGGCGTCCACAAATTCCTTGCCGTACAAAACTTATTGTCGAAACGGTGACCGAAGGTCACTTTTCAACACATTTTCTAAGTGATTATGTCTCGTGAATAACCAGCCACTAACGATTTGTTTACTCAAAATTTGATTTCAAGATTATTGATCTCACGATTTAGGAAAAATATTTCCAAGCCAAATTCCTGTGCGAATCGTTAGACATCCATTTTTATGCACTGCCATCGGCACGTAATTGGAATTCGTCTTTCGGGTAAATCGGTGGAAAATATTCAAATGAAAATAACTCTCACGATTTACTTCGAAAAAAACACAAATTTGTGTTTCGGGAATTGAAGACCGACTGAGTACTTTCTAAAACATCTGGAGCGTTATTAAATTCAATACCGTATAAAAGTTACTGTCTAAACGATTACCTTAGTTCACTCAAAATTTGATTTCAAGATTATTGATCTCACGATTCAGGAAAAATATTTCCAGGCCAAATTCCTGTGCGAATCGTTAGACATCCATTTTTATGCACCGCCATCGGCACGTAATTGGAATTCGTCTTCCGGGTAAATCGGTGGAGCATATTCAAATGAAAAGAACTCTCACGATTTACTTCGAAAAAAATACAAATTTGTGTTCGTATTGAAGCACCGACTGAGTACTTTCTAAAACATTTTGGCCGCGTCTATAAATTCAATACCGTATAAAAGTTACTGTCTAAACGGTTACCTTAGTTCACTCAAAATTTGATTTCAAGATTATTGATCTTGCGACGTAGGAAAAATATTTCCAATCCAAATTCAAGTGCGAATTGTTAAACTTCCATTTTTACAGTGGAACAGATTCAAATGATAATAAAATCCTGATTTCATTCTAAAAAATACAAAATTTGTGTTCAAATTCAGGATCCGAATGTGTAGTTTCGTAAACATTTAGGCCGCGTCTTAAAAGTCCTTACCGTTCAAAAGTTATTGTCGAAACAGAGAAAGAGGGTCAGATTTCAACACATTTTCTAAGAGATTACGTGTCGTGAATAACTAGCCACTAACGTATTTTTTACCCAAAATTTGATTTCTAGATTATTGATCTCGCGAAATAGGAAAAATATTTCCAAGCGAAATTCGTGTGCGAATCGTTTGAATTCCATTTTTACAACCTTCCGTCCGGACATAATTGGAATCCGTATTTCGGGTAACTTGGTGGAACTGATTCAAATGTTAATAAATCCCTTGCTTTCCATCCAAAAAATACAAAATTTGTGTCAAATTCAAGCGCTAAATGTGTTCTTTTGATCACATTCAGACGGCGTCCACAAATTCCTTGCCGTACAAAACTTATTGTCGAAACGGTGACCGAAGGTCACTTTTCAACACATTTTCTAAGTGAGTATGTCTCCGTTGAATAACAGCCACTAACGATTTGTTTACTCAAAATTTGATTTTCAGATTATTGACTCACGATTTAGGAAAAATACTTTCCAAGCCAAATTCCTGTGCGGAATCGTTGACAATCCATTTTTAATTGCACTGCCATCGGCACGTAATTGGAATTCGTTCTTTCGGGTAAATCGGTGAAACATATTCAAATGACAATAACTCTCGCTATTTACTTCGAAAAAAATACAAATTTGTGTTCGAATTGAAGCACCGACTGAGTACTTTCTAAAACATTCTGGACGCGTCTATAAATTCAATACCGTATAAAAGTTACTGTCTAAACGGTTACCTCAGTTCCCTCAAAATTTGATTTCAAGATTATTGATCTCACGATTTAGGAAAAATATTTCCAAGCCAAATTCCTGTGCGAATCGTTAGACATCCATTTTATGCACTGCCATCGGCACGTAATTGGAACTCGTCTTTCGGGTAAATCGGTGAAACATATTCAAATGACAATAACTCTCGCTATTTACTTCGAAAAAAATACAAATTTGTGTTCGAATTGAAGCACGACGAGTTTACTTTCTAAAACATTTCTGGAACGCGTCTATAAAATTCAAATACCGTATTAAAAGTTACTGTCTAAACGGTTACCTTTAGTTCACTCAAAAATTTGATTCAAGATATTGATCTCACGATTTCAGGGGGAAAAAAAATTTCCAGGCCAAATTCCTGTGCGAATCGTAGACATCCCATTTTTATTGCCACCGCCATCGGGCACGTAATTGGAATTCGTCTTCCGGGTAAAATCGGTGGAGATATTCAAATGAAAAGGAATCTCCACGATTTTACTTCGAAAAAAAATACAAATTTGTGTTCGTATTGAAGCACGACTGAGTATTACTAAAACATTCTGGACGCGTCTATAAATTCAATACCGTATAAAGTTTACTGTTCTAAACGGTTACCTTAGTTCACTCAAAATTTGATTTCAACATTATTGATCTCACGATTTAGGAAAAGTATTTCCAAGCCAAATTCCTGTGCGAATCGTTAGACATCCATTTTTATGCACTGCCATTGGCACGTAATTGGAACTCGTCTTTCGGGTAAATCGGTGGAACATATTCAAATGACAATAACTCTCGCTATTTACTTCGAAAAAAATTCAAATTTGTGTTCGAATTGAAGCACCGACTGAGTACTTTCTAAAACGATCTGGACGCGTCTCTAAATTCAATACCGTATAAAAGTTACTGTCTAAACGGTTACCTTAGTTCACTCAAAATTTGATTTCAAGATTATTGATCTCACGATTCAGGAAAAATATTTCCAGGCCAAATTCCTGTGCGAATCGTTAGACATCCATTTTTATGCACCGCCATCGGCACGTAATTGGAATTCGTCTTCCGGGTAAATCGGTGGAGCATATTCAAATGAAAAGAACTCTCACGATTTACTTCGAAAAAAAAACAAATTTGTGTTCGTATTGAAGCACCGACTGAGTACTTTCTAAAACATTCTGGACGCGTCTATAAATTCAATACCGTATAAAAGTTACTGTCTAAACGGTTACCTTAGTTCACTCAAAATTTGATTTCAAGATTATTGATCTTGCGACGTAGGAAAAATATTTCCAATCCAAATTCAAGTGCGAATTGTTAAACTTCCATTTTTACAGTGGAACAGATTCAAATGATAATAAAATCCTGATTTCATTCTAAAAAATACAAAATTTGTGTTCAAATTCAGGATCCGAATGTGTAGTTTCGTAAACATTTAGGCCGCGTCTTAAAAGTCCTTACCGTTCAAAAGTTATTGTCGAAACAGAGAAAGAGGGTCAGATTCCAACACATTTTCTAAGAGATTACGTGTCGTGAATAACTAGCCACTAACGTATTTTTTACCCAAAATTTGATTTCTAGATTATTGATCTCGCGAAATAGGAAAAATATTTCCAAGCGAAATTCGTGTGCGAATCGTTCGAATTCCATTTTTACAACCTTCCGTCCGGACATAATTGGAATCCGTATTTCGGGTAACTTGGTGGAACTGATTCAAATGTTAATAAATCCCTTGCTTTCCATCAAAAAAATACAAAATTTGTGTCAAATTCAAGCGCTAAATGTGTTCTTTTGATCACATTTAGACGGCGTCCACAAATTCCTTGCCGTACAAAACTTATTGTCGAAACGGTGTCCGAAGGTCACTTTTCAACACATTTTCTAAGTGATTATGTCTCGTGAATAACCAGCCACTAACGATTTGTTTACTCAAAATTTGATTTCAAGATTATTGATCTCACGATTTAGGAAAAATATTTCCAAGCCAAATTCCTGTGCGAATCGTTAGACATCCATTTTTATGCACTGCCATCGGCACGTAATTGGAATTCGTCTTTCGGGTAAATCGGCGGAACATATTCAAATGAAAATAACTCTCACGATTTACTTCGAAAAAAACACAAATTTGTGTTCGAATTGAAGCACCGACTGAGTACTTTCTAAAACATTCTGGACGCGTCTATAAATTCAATACCGTATAAAAGTTACTGTCTAAACGGTTACCTCAGTTCCCTCAAAATTTGATTTCAAGATTATTGATCTCACGATTTAGGAAAAATATTTCCAAGCCAAATTCCTGTGCGAATCGTTAGACATCCATTTTTATGCACTGCCATCGGCACGTAATTGGAACTCGTCTTTCGGGTAAATCGGTGAAACATATTCAAATGACAATAACTCTCGCTATTTACTTCGAAAAAAATACAAATTTGTGTTCGAATTGAAGCACCGACTGAGTACTTTCTAAAACATTCTGGACGCGCCTATAAATTCAATACCGTATAAAAGTTACTGTCTAAACGGTTACCTTAGTTCACTCAAAATTTGATTTCAAGATTATTGATCTCACGATTCAGGAAAAATATTTCCTGGCCAAATTCCTGTGCGAATCGTTAGACATCAATTTTTATGCACCGCCATCGGCACGTAATTGGAATTCGTCTTCCGGGTAAATCGGTGGAGCATATTCAAATGAAAATAACTCTCACGATTTACTTCGAAAAAAAT
Organism: Quercus lobata; assembly: GCF_001633185.2. Lineage (NCBI taxonomy): Eukaryota > Viridiplantae > Streptophyta > Magnoliopsida > Fagales > Fagaceae > Quercus > Quercus lobata. The sequence continues at coordinate 17,404 of NW_022154935.1, read as the reverse complement.
ACAAATTTGTGTTCGAATTGAAGCACCGACTGAGTACTTTCTAAAACATTCTGGACGCGTCTATAAATTCAATACCATATAAAAGTTACTGTCTAAACGGTTACCTTAGTTCACTCAAAATTTGATTTCAAGATTATTGATCTCACGATTCAGGAAAAATGTTTCCAGGCCAAATTCCTGTGCGAATCGTTAGACATCCATTTTTATGCACCGCCATCGGCACGTAATTGGAATTCGTCTTCCGGGTAAATCGGTGGAGCATATTCAAATGAAAAGAACTCTCACGATTTACTTCGAAGAAAAGTATTTCCAAGCCAAATTCCTGTGCGAATCGTTAGACATCCATTTTTATGCACTGCCATCGGCACGTAATTGGAACTCGTCTTTCGGGTAAATCGGTGGAACATATTCAAATGACAATAACTCTCGCTATTTACTTCGAAAAAAATTCAAATTTGTGTTCGAATTGAAGCAACGACTGAGTACTTTCTAAAACGATCTGGACGCGTCTCTAAATTCAATACCGTATAAAAGTTATTGTCTAAACGGTTACCTTAGTTCACTCAAAATTTGATTTCAAGATTATTGATCTCACGATTCAGGAAAAATATTTCCAGGCCAAATTCCTGTGCGAATCGTTAGACATCCATTTTTATGCACCGCCATCGGCACGTAATTGGAATTCGTCTTCCGGGTAAATCGGTGGAGCATATTCAAATGAAAAGAACTCTCACGATTTACTTCGAAAAAAAAACAAATTTGTGTTCGTATTGAAGCACCGACTGAGTACTTTCTAAAACATTCTGGACGCGTCTATAAATTCAATACCGTATAAAAGTTACTGTCTAAACGGTTACCTTAGTTCACTCAAAATTTGATTTCAAGATTATTGATCTTGCGACGTAGGAAAAATATTTCCAATCCAAATTCAAGTGCGAATTGTTAAACTTCCATTTTTACAGTGGAACAGATTCAAATGATAATAAAATCCTGATTTCATTCTAAAAAATACAAAATTTGTGTTCAAATTCAGGATCCGAATGTGTAGTTTCGTAAACATTTAGGCCGCGTCTTAAAAGTCCTTACCGTTCAAAAGTTATTGTCGAAACAGAGAAAGAGGGTCAGATTTCAACACATTTTCTAAGAGATTACGTGTCGTGAATAACTAGCCACTAACGTATTTTTTACCCAAAATTTGATTTCTAGATTATTGATCTCGCGAAATAGGAAAAATATTTCCAAGCGAAATTCGTGTGCGAATCGTTCGAATTCCATTTTTACAACCTTCCGTCCGGACATAATTGGAATCCGTATTTCGGGTAACTTGGTGGAACTGATTCAAATGTTAATAAATCCCTTGCTTTCCATCAAAAAAATACAAAATTTGTGTCAAATTCAAGCGCTAAATGTGTTCTTTTGATCACATTCAGACGGCGTCCACAAATTCCTTGCCGTACAAAACTTATTGTCGAAACGGTGACCGAAGGTCACTTTTCAACACATTTTCTAAGTGATTATGTCTCGTGAATAACCAGCCACTAACGATTTGTTTACTCAAAATTTGATTTCAAGATTACTGATCTCACGATTTAGGAAAAATATTTCCAAGCCAAATTCCTGTGCGAATCGTTAGACATCCATTTTTATGCACTGCCATCGGCACGTAATTGGAATTCGTCTTTCGGGTAAATCGGCGGAACATATTCAAATGAAAATAACTCTCACGATTTACTTCGAAAAAAACACAAATTTGGGTTCGAATTGAAGCACCGACTGAGTACTTTCTAAAACATTCTGGACGCGTCTATAAATTCAATACCGTATAAAAGTTACTGTCTAAACGGTTACCTCAGTTCCCTCAAAATTTGATTTCAAGATTATTGATCTCACGATTTAGGAAAAATATTTCCAAGCCAAATTCCTGTGCGAATCGTTAGACATCCATTTTTATGCACTGCCATCGGCACGTAATTGGAACTCGTCTTTCGGGTAAATCGGTGAAACATATTCAAATGACAATAACTCTCGCTATTTACTTCGAAAAAAATACAAATTTGTGTTCGAATTGAAGCACCGACTGAGTACTTTCTAAAACATTCTGGACGCGTCTATAAATTCAATACCGTATAGAAGTTACTGTCTAAACGGTTACCTTAGTTCACTCAAAATTGGATTTCAAGATTATTGATCTCACGATTCAGGAAAAATATTTCCTGGCCAAATTCCTGTGCGAATCGTTAGACATCAATTTTTATGCACCGCCATCGGCACGTAATTGGAATTCGTCTTCCGGGTAAATCGGTGGAGCATATTCAAATGAAAATAACTCTCACGATTTACTTCGAAAAAAATACAAATTTGTGTTCGAATTGAAGCACCGACTGAGTACTTTCTAAAACATTCTGGACGCGTCTATAAATTCAATACCATATAAAAGTTACTGTCTAAACGGTTACCTTAGTTCACTCAAAATTTGATTTCAAGATTATTGATCTCACGATTCAGGAAAAATGTTTCCAGGCCAAATTCCTGTGCGAATCGTTAGACATCCATTTTTATGCACCGCCATCGGCACGTAATTGGAATTCGTCTTCCGGGTAAATCGGTGGAGCATATTCAAATGAAAAGAACTCTCACGATTTACTTCGAAAAAAATATTTCCAAGCCAAATTCCTGTGCGAATCGTTAGACATCCATTTTTATGCACTGCCATCGGCACGTAATTGGAACTCGTCTTTCGGGTAAATCGGTGAAACATATTCAAATGACAATAACTCTCGCTATTTACTTCGAAAAAAATACAAATTTGTGTTCGAATTGAAGCACCGACTGAGTACTTTCTAAAACATTCTGGACGCGTCTATAAATTCAATACCGTATAAAAGTTACTGTCTAAACGGTTACCTTAGTTCACTCAAAATTTTGATTTCAAAGATTATTGATCTCACGATTCAGGAAAAATATTTCCAGGCCAAATTCCTGTGCGAATCGTTAGACATCCATTTTTATGCACTGCCATCGGCACGTAATTGGAACTCGTCTTTCGGGTAAATCGGTGAAACATATTCAAATGACAATAACTCTCGCTATTTACTTCGAAAAAAATACAAATTTGTGTTCGAATTGAAGCACCGACTGAGTACTTTCTAAAACATTCTGGACGCGTCTATAAATTCAATACCGTATAAAAGTTACTGTCTAAACGGTTACCTTAGTTCACTCAAAATTTGATTTCAACATTATTGATCTCACGATTTAGGAAAAGTATTTCCAAGCCAAATTCCTGTGCGAATCGTTAGACATCCATTTTTATGCACTGCCATCGGCACGTAATTGGAACTCGTCTTTCGGGTAAATCGGTGGAACATATTCAAATGACAATAACTCTCGCTATTTACTTCGAAAAAAATTCAAATTTGTGTTCGAATTGAAGCACCGACTGAGTACTTTCTAAAACGATCTGGACGCGTCTCTAAATTCAATACCGTATAAAAGTTACTGTCTAAACGGTTACCTTAGTTCACTCAAAATTTGATTTCAAGATTATTGATCTCACGATTCAGGAAAAATATTTCCAGGCCAAATTCCTGTGCGAATCGTTAGACATCCATTTTTATGCACCGCCATCGGCACGTAATTGGAATTCGTCTTCCGGGTAAATCGGTGGAGCATATTCAAATGAAAAGAACTCTCACGATTTACTTCGAAAAAAATACAAATTTGTGTTCGTATTGAAGCACCGACTGAGTACTTTCTAAAACATTCTGGACGCGTCTATAAATTCAATACCGTATAAAAGTTACTGTCTAAACGGTTACCTTAGTTCACTCAAAATTTGATTTCAAGATTATTGATCTTGCGACGTAGGAAAAATATTTCCAATCCAAATTCAAGTGCGAATTGTTAAACTTCCATTTTTACAGTGGAACAGATTCAAATGATAATAAAATCCTGATTTCATTCTAAAAAATACAAAATTTGTGTTCAAATTCAGGATCCGAATGTGTAGTTTCGTAAACATTTAGGCCGCGTCTTAAAAGTCCTTACCGTTCAAAAGTTATTGTCGAAACAGAGAAAGAGGGTCAGATTCCAACACATTTTCTAAGAGATTACGTGTCGTGAATAACTAGCCACTAACGTATTTTTTACCCAAAATTTGATTTCTAGATTATTGATCTCGCGAAATAGGAAAAATATTTCCAAGCGAAATTCGTGTGCGAATCGTTCGAATTCCATTTTTACAACCTTCCGTCCGGACATAATTGGAATCCGTATTTCGGGTAACTTGGTGGAACTGATTCAAATGTTAATAAATCCCTTGCTTTCCATCAAAAAAATACAAAATTTGTGTCAAATTCAAGCGCTAAATGTGTTCTTTTGATCACATTCAGACGGCGTCCACAAATTCCTTGCCGTACAAAACTTATTGTCGAAACGGTGACCGAAGGTCACTTTTCAACACATTTTCTAAGTGATTATGTCTCGTGAATAACCAGCCACTAACGATTTGTTTACTCAAAATTTGATTTCAAGATTATTGATCTCACGATTTAGGAAAAATATTTCCAAGCCAAATTCCTGTGCGAATCGTTAGACATCCATTTTTATGCACTGCCATCGGCACGTAATTGGAATTCGTCTTTCGGGTAAATCGGCGGAACATATTCAAATGAAAATAACTCTCACGATTTACTTCGAAAAAAACACAAATTTGTGTTCGAATTGAAGCACCGACTGAGTACTTTCTAAAACATTCTGGACGCGTCTATAAATTCAATACCGTATAAAAGTTACTGTCTAAACGGTTACCTCAGTTCCCTCAAAATTTGATTTCAAGATTATTGATCTCACGATTTAGGAAAAATATTTCCAAGCCAAATTCCTGTGCGAATCGTTAGACATCCATTTTTATGCACTGCCATCGGCACGTAATTGGAAACTCGTCTTTCGGGTAAATCGGTGAACATATTCAAATGACAATAACTCTCGCTATTTACTTCGAAAAAAAACAAATTTGTGTTCGAATTGAAGCACCGACTGAGTACTTTCTAAAACATTCTGGACGCGTCTATAAATTCAATACCGTATAAAAGTTACTGTCTAAACGGTTACCTTAGTTCACTCAAAATTTGATTTCAAGATTATTGATCTCACGATTCAGGAAAAATATTTCCAGGCCAAATTCCTGTGCGAATCGTTAGACATCCATTTTTATGCACCGCCATCGGCACGTAATTGGAATTCGTCTTCCGGGTAAATCGGTGGAGCATATTCAAATGAAAAGAACTCTCACGATTTACTTCGAAAAAAATACAAATTTGTGTTCGAATTGAAGCACCGACTGAGTACTTTCTAAAACATTCTGGACGCGTCTATAAATTCAATACCGTATAAAAGTTACTGTCTAAACGGTTACCTTAGTTCACTCAAAATTTGATTTCAACATTATTGATCTCACGATTTAGGAAAAGTATTTCCAAGCCAAATTCCTGTGCGAATCGTTAGACATCCATTTTTATGCACTGCCATCGGCACGTAATTGGAACTCGTCTTTCGGGTAAATCGGTGGAACATATTCAAATGACAATAACTCTCGCTATTTACTTCGAAAAAAATTCAAATTTGTGTTCGAATTGAAGCACCGACTGAGTACTTTCTAAAACGATCTGGACGCGTCTCTAAATTCAATACCGTATAAAAGTTACTGTCTAAACGGTTACCTTAGTTCACTCAAAATTTGATTTCAAGATTATTGATCTCACGATTCAGGAAAAATATTTCCAGGCCAAATTCCTGTGCGAATCGTTAGACATCCATTTTTATGCACCGCCATCGGCACGTAATTGGAATTCGTCTTCCGGGTAAATCGGTGGAGCATATTCAAATGAAAAGAACTCTCACGATTTACTTCGAAAAAAATACAAATTTGTGTTCGTATTGAAGCACCGACTGAGTACTTTCTAAAACATTCTGGCCGCGTCTATAAATTCAATACCGTATAAAAGTTACTGTCTAAACGGTTACCTTAGTTCACTCAAAATTTGATTTCAAGATTATTGATCTTGCGACGTAGGAAAAATATTTCCAATCCAAATTCAAGTGCGAATTGTTAAACTTCCATTTTTACAGTGGAACAGATTCAAATGATAATAAAATCCTGATTTCATTCTAAAAAATACAAAATTTGTGTTCAAATTCAGGATCCGAATGTGTAGTTTCGTAAACATTTAGGCCGCGTCTTAAAAGTCCTTACCGTTCAAAAGTTATTGTCGAAACAGAGAAAGAGGGTCAGATTTCAACACATTTTCTAAGAGATTACGTGTCGTGAATAACTAGCCACTAACGTATTTTTTACCCAAAATTTGATTTCTAGATTATTGATCTCGCGAAATAGGAAAAATATTTCCAAGCGAAATTCGTGTGCGAATCGTTCGAATTCCATTTTTACAACCTTCCGTCCGGACATAATTGGAATCCGTATTTCGGGTAACTTGGTGGAACTGATTCAAATGTTAATAAATCCCTTGCTTTCCATCAAAAAAATACAAAATTTGTGTCAAATTCAAGCGCTAAATGTGTTCTTTTGATCACATTCAGACGGCGTCCACAAATTCCTTGCCGTACAAAACTTATTGTCGAAACGGTGACCGAAGGTCACTTTTCAACACATTTTCTAAGTGATTATGTCTCGTGAATAACCAGCCACTAACGATTTGTTTACTCAAAATTTGATTTCAAGATTACTGATCTCACGATTTAGGAAAAATATTTCCAAGCCAAATTCCTGTGCGAATCGTTAGACATCCATTTTTATGCACTGCCATCGGCACGTGATTGGAATTCGTCTTTCGGGTAAATCGGCGGAACATATTCAAATGAAAATAACTCTCACGATTTACTTCGAAAAAAACACAAATTTGTGTTCGAATTGAAGCACCGACTGAGTACTTTCTAAAACATTCTGGACGCGTCTATAAATTCAATACCGTATAAAAGTTACTGTCTAAACGGTTACCTCAGTTCCCTCAAAATTTGATTTCAAGATTATTGATCTCACGATTTAGGAAAAATATTTCCAAGCCAAATTCCTGTGCGAATCGTTAGACATCCATTTTTATGCACTGCCATCGGCACGTAATTGGAACTCGTCTTTCGGGTAAATCGGTGAAACATATTCAAATGACAATAACTCTCGCTATTTACTTCGAAAAAAATACAAATTTGTGTTCGAATTGAAGCACCGACTGAGTACTTTCTAAAACATTCTGGACGCGTCTATAAATTCAATACCGTATAAAAGTTACTGTCTAACCGGTTACCTTAGTTCACTCAAAATTTGATTTCAACATTATTGATCTCACGATTTAGGAAAAGTATTTCCAAGCCAAATTCCTGTGCGAATCGTTAGACATCCATTTTTATGCACTGCCATCGGCACGTAATTGGAACTCGTCTTTCGGGTAAATCGGTGGAACATATTCAAATGACAATAACTCTCGCTATTTACTTCGAAAAAAATTCAAATTTGTGTTCGAATTGAAGCACCGACTGAGTACTTTCTAAAACGATCTGGACGCGTCTCTAAATTCAATACCGTATAAAAGTTACTGTCTAAACGGTTACCTTAGTTCACTCAAAATTTGATTTCAAGATTATTGATCTCACGATTCAGGAAAAATATTTCCAGGCCAAATTCCTGTGCGAATCGTTAGACATCCATTTTTATGCACCGCCATCGGCACGTAATTGGAATTCGTCTTCCGGGTAAATCGGTGGAGCATATTCAAATGAAAAGAACTCTCACGATTTACTTCGAAAAAAATACAAATTTGTGTTCGAATTGAAGCACCGACTGAGTACTTTCTAAAACATTCTGGCCGCGTCTATAAATTCAATACCGTATAAAAGTTACTGTCTAAACGGTTACCTTAGTTCACTCAAAATTTGATTTCAAGATTATTGATCTTGCGACGTAGGAAAAATATTTCCAATCCAAATTCAAGTGCGAATTGTTAAACTTCCATTTTTACAGTGGAACAGATTCAAATGATAATAAAATCCTGATTTCATTCTAAAAAATACAAAATTTGTGTTCAAATTCAGGATCCGAATGTGTAGTTTCGTAAACATTTAGGCCGCGTCTTAAAAGTCCTTACCGTTCAAAAGTTATTGTCGAAACAGAGAAAGAGGGTCAGATTTCAACACATTTTCTAAGAGATTACGTGTCGTGAATAACTAGCCACTAACGTATTTTTTACCCAAAATTTGATTTCTAGATTATTGATCTCGCGAAATAGGAAAAATATTTCCAAGCGAAATTCGTGTGCGAATCGTTCGAATTCCATTTTTACAACCTTCCGTCCGGACATAATTGGAATCCGTATTTCGGGTAACTTGGTGGAACTGATTCAAATGTTAATAAATCCCTTGCTTTCCATCAAAAAAATACAAAATTTGTGTCAAATTCAAGCGCTAAATGTGTTCTTTTGATCACATTCAGACGGCGTCCACAAATTCCTTGCCGTACAAAACTTATTGTCGAAACGGTGACCGAAGGTCACTTTTCAACACATTTTCTAAGTGATTATGTCTCGTGAATAACCAGCCACTAACGATTTGTTTACTCAAAATTTGATTTCAAGATTATTGATCTCACGATTTAGGAAAAATATTTCCAAGCCAAATTCCTGTGCGAATCGTTAGACATCCATTTTTATGCACTGCCATCGGCACGTAATTGGAATTCGTCTTTCGGGTAAATCGGTGGAAAATATTCAAATGAAAATAACTCTCACGATTTACTTCGAAAAAAACAAATTTGTGTTCGAATTGAAGCACCGACTGAGTACTTTCTAAAACATTCTGGACGCGTCTATAAATTCAATACCGTATAAAAGTTACTGTCTAAACGGTTACCTCAGTTCCTCAAAATTTGATTTCAGATTATGAATCTCACGATTTAGGAAAAATATTTCCAAGCCAAATTCCTGTGCGAATCGTTAGACATCCATTTTTATGCACTGCCATCGGCACGTAATTGGAACTCGTCTTTCGGGTAAATCGGTGAAACATATTCAAATGACAATAACTCTCGCTATTTACTTCGAAAAAAAATACAAATTTGTGTTCGATTGAAGCACCAGACCTGAGTATTTCTAAAACCATTCTGGACGCGTCTATAAATTCAATACCGTATAAAAGTTACTGTCTAACCGGTTACCTTAGTTCACTCAAAATTTGATTTCAACATTATTGATCTCACGATTTAGGAAAAGTATTTCCAAGCCAAATTCCTGTGCGAATCGTTAGACATCCATTTTTATGCACTGCCATCGGCACGTAATTGGAACTCGTCTTTCGGGTAAATCGGTGGAACATATTCAAATGACAATAACTCTCGCTATTTACTTCGAAAAAAATTCAAATTTGTGTTCGAATTGAAGCACCGACTGAGTACTTTCTAAAACGATCTGGACGCGTCTCTAAATTCAATACCGTATAAAAGTTACTGTCTAAACGGTTACCTTAGTTCACTCAAAATTTGATTTCAAGATTATTGATCTCACGATTCAGGAAAAATATTTCCTGGCCAAATTCCTGTGCGAATCGTTAGACATCCATTTTTATGCACCGCCATCGGCACGTAATTGGAATTCGTCTTCCGGGTAAATCGGTGGAGCATATTCAAATGAAAAGAACTCTCACGATTTACTTCGAAAAAAATACAAATTTGTGTTCGTATTGAAGCACCGACTGAGTACTTTCTAAAACATTCTGGCCGCGTCTATAAATTCAATACCGTATAAAAGTTACTGTCTAAACGGTTACCTTAGTTCACTCAAAATTTGATTTCAAGATTATTGATCTTGCGACGTAGGAAAAATATTTCCAATCCAAATTCAAGTGCGAATTGTTAAACTTCCATTTTTACAGTGGAACAGATTCAAATGATAATAAAATCCTGATTTCATTCTAAAAAATACAAAATTTGTGTTCAAATTCAGGATCCGAATGTGTAGTTTCGTAAACATTTAGGCCGCGTCTTAAAAGTCCTTACCGTTCAAAAGTTATTGTCGAAACAGAGAAAGAGGGTCAGATTTCAACACATTTTCTAAGAGATTACGTGTCGTGAATAACTAGCCACTAACGTATTTTTTACCCAAAATTTGATTTCTAGATTATTGATCTCGCGAAATAGGAAAAATATTTCCAAGCGAAATTCGTGTGCGAATCGTTCGAATTCCATTTTTACAACCTTCCGTCCGGACATAATTGGAATCCGTATTTCGGGTAACTTGGTGGAACTGATTCAAATGTTAATAAATCCCTTGCTTTCCATCAAAAAAATACAAAATTTGTGTCAAATTCAAGCGCTAAATGTGTTCTTTTGATCACATTCAGACGGCGTCCACAAATTCCTTGCCGTACAAAACTTATTGTCGAAACGGTGACCGAAGGTCACTTTTCAACACATTTTCTAAGTGATTATGTCTCGTGAATAACCAGCCACTAACGATTTGTTTACTCAAAATTTGATTTCAAGATTATTGATCTCACGATTTAGGAAAAATATTTCCAAGCCAAATTCCTGTGCGAATCGTTAGACATCCATTTTTATGCACTGCCATCGGCACGTAATTGGAATTCGTCTTTCGGGTAAATCGGTGGACATATTCAAATGAAAATAACTCTCACGATTTACTTCGAAAAAAACACAAAATTTGTGTTCGAATTGAAGCACCGACTGAGTACTTTCTAAAACATCTGGACGCGTCTATAAATTCAATACCGTATAAAAGTTACTGTCTAAACGGTTATCAGTTCCCCTCAAAATTTGAATTTCAAGATTATTGATCTCACGATTTAGGAAAAATATTTCCAAGCCAAATTCCTGTGCGAATCGTTAGACATCCATTTTTATGCACTGCCATCGGCACGTAATTGGAACTGTCTTTCGGGTAAATCGGTGGAACATATTCAAATGACAATAACTCTCGCTATTTACTTCGAAAAAAATACAAATTTGTGTTCGAATTGAAGCACCGACTGAGTACTTTCTAAAACATTCTGGACGCGTCTATAAATTCAATACCGTATAAAAGTTACTGTCTAAACGGTTACCTTAGTTCACTCAAAATTTGATTTCAAGATTATTGATCTTGCGACGTAGGAAAAATATTTCCAATCCAAATTCAAGTGCGAATTGTTAAACTTCCATTTTTACAGTGGAACAGATTCAAATGATAATAAAATCCTGATTTCATTCTAAAAAATACAAAATTTGTGTTCAAATTCAGGATCCGAATGTGTAGTTTCGTAAACATTTAGGCCGCGTCTTAAAAGTCCTTACCGTTCAAAAGTTATTGTCGAAACAGAGAAAGAGGGTCAGATTTCAACACATTTTCTAAGAGATTACGTGTCGTGAATAACTAGCCACTAACGTATTTTTTACCCAAAATTTGATTTCTAGATTATTGATCTCGCGAAATAGGAAAAATATTTCCAAGCGAAATTCGTGTGCGAATCGTTCGAATTCCATTTTTACAACCTTCCGTCTGGACATAATTGGAATCCGTATTTCGGGTAACTTGGTGGAACTGATTCAAATGTTAATAAATCCCTTGCTTTCCATCAAAAAAATACAAAATTTGTGTCAAATTCAGGATCCGAATGTGTAGTTTCGTAAACATTTAGGCCGCGTCTTAAAAGTCCTTACCGTTCAAAAGTTATTGTCGAAACAGAGAAAGAGGGTCAGATTTCAACACATTTTCTAAGAGATTACGTGTCGTGAATAACTAGCCACTAACGTATTTTTTACCCAAAATTTGATTTCTAGATTATTGATCTCGCGAAATAGGAAAAATATTTCCAAGCGAAATTCGTGTGCGAATCGTTCGAATTCCATTTTTACAACCTTCCATCCGGACATAATTGGAATCCGTATTTCGGGTAACTTGGTGGAACTGATTCAAATGTTAATAAATCCCTTGCTTTCCATCAAAAAAATACAAAATTTGTGTCAAATTCAAGCGCTAAATGTGTTCTTTTGATCACATTCAGACGGCGTCCACAAATTCCTTGCCGTACAAAACTTATTGTCGAAACGGTGTCCGAAGGACACTTTTCAACACATTTTCTAAGTGATTATGTCTCGTGAATAACCAGCCACTAACGATTTGTTTACTCAAAATTTGATTTCAAGATTATTGATCTCACGATTTAGGAAAAATATTTCCAAGCCAAATTCCTGTGCGAATCGTTAGACATCCATTTTTATGCACTGCCATCGGCACGTAATTGGAATTCGTCTTCCGGGTAAATCGGTGGAGCATATTCAAATAAAAAGAACTCTCACAATTTACTTCGAAAAAAACACAAATTTGTGTTCGAATTGAAGCACCGACTGAGTACTTTCTAAAACATTCTGGACGCGTCTATAAATTCAATACCGTATAAAAGTTACTGTCTAAACGGTTACCGTAGTTCACTCAAAATTTGATTCAGATATTGATCTCAACCGATTTAGGAAAAATATTTCCAAGCCAAAATTCCTGTGCGAACGTTGACTCCATTTTTATGCACGCCATCGGCACCGTAATTGGAATCGGTTCTTCCGGGTAAATCGGTGGAGCATATTCAAATGAAAATAACTCTCACGATTTACTTCGAAAAAAATACAAATTTGTGTTCGAATTGAAGCACCGACTGAGTACTTTCTAAAACATTCTGGACGCGTTTATAAATTCAATACCGTATAAAAGTTACTGTCTAAACGGTTACCTTAGTTCACTCAAAATTTGATTTCAAGATTATTGATCTCACGATTCAGGAAAAATATTTCCTGGCCAAATTCCTGTGCGAATCGTTAGACATCAATTTTTATGCACCGCCATCGGCACGTAATTGGAATTCGTCTTCCGGGTAAATCGGTGGAGCATAATTCAAATGAAAAAGAACTCTCTCACGATTTACTTTCGAAAAAAAATACAAATTTGTGGTTCGTATTGAAGCACCGGACTGAGTACTTTTCTAAAAACATTCTGGACGCGTCTATAAATTCAATACCGTATAAAAGTTACTGTCTAAACGGTTACCTCAGTTCCCTCAAAATTTGATTTCAAGATTATTGATCTCACGATTTAGGAAAAATATTTCCAATGCACTGCCATCGGCACGTAATTGGAATTCGTCTTTCGGGTAAATCGGTGGAACATATTCAAATGAAAATAACTCTCACGATTTACTTCGAAAAAAACACAAATTTGTGTTCGAATTGAAGCACCGACTGAGTACTTTCTAAAACATTCTGGACGCGTCTATAAATTCAATACCGTATAAAAGTTACTGTCTAAACGGTTACCTTAGTTCACTCAAAATTTGATTTCAAGATTCTTGATCTCACGATTTAGGAAAAATATTTCCAAGCCAAATTCCTGTGCGAATCGTTAGACATCCATTTTTATGCACTGCCATCGGCACGTAATTGGAACTCGTCTTTCGGGTAAATCGGTGAAACATATTCAAATGAAAATAACTCTCACGATTTACTTCGAAAAAAACACAAATTTGTGTTCGAATTAAAGCACCGACTGAGTACTTTCTAAAACATTCTGGACGCGTCTATAAATTCAATACCGTATAAAAGTTACTGTCTAAACGGTTACCTCAGTTCCCTCAAAATTTGATTTCAAGATTATTGATCTCACGATTTAGGAAAAATATTTCCACGCCAAATTCCTGTGCGAATCGTTAGACATCCATTTTTATGCACTGCCATCGGCACGTAATTGGAACTCGTCTTTCGGGTAAATCGGTGAAACATATTCAAATGACAATAACTCTCGCTATTTACTTCGAAAAAAATACAAATTCTTGGGTGTTCGATTGAAAGCACGACTGAGTACTTTCTAAAACATTCTGGACGCGTCTATAAATTCAATACCGTATAAAAGTTACTGTCTAACCGGTTACCTTAGTTCACTCAAAATTTGATTTCAACATTATTGATCTCACGATTTAGGAAAAGTATTTCCAAGCCAAATTCCTGTGCGAATCGTTAGACATCCATTTTTATGCACTGCCATCGGCACGTAATTGGAACTCGTCTTTCGGGTAAATCGGTGGAACATATTCAAATGACAATAACTCTCGCTATTTACTTCGAAAAAAATTCAAATTTGTGTTAGAATTGAAGCACCGACTGAGTACTTTCTAAAACGATCTGGACGCGTCTCTAAATTCAATACCGTATAAAAGTTACTGTCTAAACGGTTACCTTAGTTCACTCAAAATTTGATTTCAAGATTATTGATCTCACGATTCAGGAAAAATATTTCCAGGCCAAATTCCTGTGCGAATCGTTAGACATCCATTTTTATGCACCGCCATCGGCACGTAATTGGAATTCGTCTTCCGGGTAAATCGGTGGAGCATATTCAAATGAAAAGAACTCTCACGATTTACTTCGAAAAAAATACAAATTTGTGTTCGTATTGAAGCACCGACTGAGTACTTTCTAAAACATTTTGGCCGCGTCTATAAATTCAATACCGTATAAAAGTTACTGTCTAAACGGTTACCTTAGTTCACTCAAAATTTGATTTCAAGATTATTGATCTTGCGACGTAGGAAAAATATTTCCAATCCAAATTCAAGTGCGAATTGTTAAACTTCCATTTTTACAGTGGAACAGATTCAAATGATAATAAAATCCTGATTTCATTCTAAAAAATACAAAATTTGTGTTCAAATTCAGGATCCGAATGTGTAGTTTCGTAAACATTTAGGCCGCGTCTTAAAAGTCCTTACCGTTCAAAAGTTATTGTCGAAACAGAGAAAGAGGGTCAGATTTCAACACATTTTCTAAGAGATTACGTGTCGTGAATAACTAGCCACTAACGTATTTTTTACCCAAAATTTGATTTCTAGATTATTGATCTCGCGAAATAGGAAAAATATTTCCAAGCGAAATTCGTGTGCGAATCGTTCGAATTCCATTTTTACAACCTTCCGTCCGGACATAATTGGAATCCGTATTTCGGGTAACTTGGTGGAACTGATTCAAATGTTAATAAATCCCTTGCTTTCCATCAAAAAAATACAAAACTTGTGTCAAATTCAAGCGCTAAATGTGTTCTTTTGATCACATTCAGACGGCGTCCACAAATTCCTTGCCGTACAAAACTTATTGTCGAAACGGTGACCGAAGGTCACTTTTCAACACATTTTCTAAGTGATTATGTCTCGTGAATAACCAGCCACTAACGATTTGTTTACTCAAAATTTGATTTCAAGATTACTGATCTCACGATTTAGGAAAAATATTTCCAAGCCAAATTCCTGTGCGAATCGTTAGACATCCATTTTTATGCACTGCCATCGGCACGTAATTGGAATTCGTCTTTCGGGTAAATCGGCGGAACATATTCAAATGAAAATAACTCTCACGATTTACTTCGAAAAAAACACAAATTTGGGTTCGAATTGAAGCACCGACTGAGTACTTTCTAAAACATTCTGGACGCGTCTATAAATTCAATACCGTATAAAAGTTACTGTCTAAACGGTTACCTCAGTTCCCTCAAAATTTGATTTCAAGATTATTGATCTCACGATTTAGGAAAAATATTTCCAAGCCAAATTCCTGTGCGAATCGTTAGACATCCATTTTTATGCACTGCCATCGGCAAGTAATTGGAACTCGTCTTTCGGGTAAATCGGTGAAACATATTCAAATGACAATAACTCTCGCTATTTACTTCGAAAAAAATACAAATTTGTGTTCGAATTGAAGCACCGACTGAGTACTTTCTAAACATTCTGGACGCGTCTATTAAATTCAATACCGTATAGAAGTTACTGTCTAAACGGTTACCTTAGTTCCCTCAAAATTTGATTTCAAGATTATTGATCTCACGATTCAGGAAAAATATTTCCTGGCCAAATTCCTGTGCGAATCGTTAGACATCAATTTTTATGCACCGCCATCGGCACGTAATTGGAATTCGTCTTCCGGGTAAATCGGTGGAGCATATTCAAATGAAAATAACTCTCACGATTTACTTCGAAAAAAATACAAATTTGTGTTCGAATTGAAGCACCGACTGAGTACTTTCTAAAACATTCTGGACGCGTCTATAAATTCAATACCGTATAAAAGTTACTGTCTAAACGGTTACCTTAGTTCTCTCAAAATTTGATTTCAAGATTATTGATCTCACGATTCAGGAAAAATATTTCCAGGCCAAATTCCTGTGCGAATCGTTAGACATCCATTTTTATGCACCCCATCGGCACGTAATTGGAATTCGTCTTCCGGGTAAATCGGTGGAGCATATTCAAATGAAAATAACTCTCACGATTTACTTCGAAAAAAATACAAATTTGTGTTCAAATTGAAGCACCGACTGAGTACTTTCCTAAAACATTCTGGACGCGTCTATAACATTCAATACTCGTATAAAAGTTACTGTCTAAACGGGTTACCTTAGTTTCACGTCAAAATTTGATTCAAACCATTTTGATCCACGATTTGGAAAAAGTAATTTTTTCCAGGCCAAATTCCTGTGCGAAACGTTAGACATCCATTTTTATGCACTGCCATCGGCACGTAATTGGAACTCGTCTTTCGGGTAAATCGGTGGAACATATTCAAATGACAATAACTCTCGCTATTTACTTCGAAAAAAATTCAAATTTGTGTTCGAATTGAAGCACCGACTGAGTACTTTCTAAAACGATCTGGACGCGTCTCTAAATTCAATACCGTATAAAAGTTACTGTCTAAACGGTTACCTTAGTTCACTCAAAATTTGATTTCAAGATTATTGATCTCACGACTCAGGAAAAATATTTTTCCAGGCCAAATTCTGTGCCGAAACCAGTTAGACCATCATTTTTATGCACTGCCATCGGCACGTAATTGGAACTCGTCTTTCGGGTAAATCGGTGAAACATATTCAAATGACAATAACTCTCGCTATTTACTTCGAAAAAAATACAAATTTGTGTTCGAATTGAAGCACCGACTGAGTACTTTCTAAAACATTCTGGACGCGTCTATAAATTCAATACCGTATAGAAGTTACTGTCTAAACGGTTACCTTAGTTCACTCAAAATTTGATTTCAAGATTATTGATCTCACGATTCAGGAAAAATATTTCCTGGCCAAATTCCTGTGCGAATCGTTAGACATCAATTTTTATGCACCGCCATCGGCACGTAATTGGAATTCGTCTTCCGGGTAAATCGGTGGAGCATATTCAAATGAAAATAACTCTCACGATTTACTTCGAAAAAAAAACAAATTTGTGTTCGTATTGAAGCACCGACTGAGTACTTTCTAAAACATTCTGGACGCGTCTATAAATTCAATACCGTATAAAAGTTACTGTCTAAACGGTT
>NW_022154934.1:19623-32498 GCF_001633185.2 Quercus lobata | reverse complement strand
ATTTTGCATTTATGTTTGAATTTTCTAGCCCGGGTCGGGTTCGAAACGGATAGGGAAGGAAAATTATTTTTGTTCTCAATTTTTCGGCCTTTTCCTGACCCGGTTCGTCTTTGAATGAAGCCTGGATGATGGTTTTTTAATTTTTAAAATTTTTTGGGCATTTATTTTTTGAATTTTCTAGCTCGGGTCGGGTTCGAACGGATAGGAAGGAAATTATTTTTGTTCTCAATTTTTCGGCCTGTCCTGACCCGTTTCGTCTTGAAATGAAGCCTGGATGATGTTTTTTAATTTTTAAAATTTTTTTGCATTTATTTTTGAATTTTCTAACTCGTGTCGGGTTCGAACGGATAGGAAGGAAATTTTTTTTGTTCTCGATTTTTTAGCCTGTGCTGACCCGTTCCGTCTTGAAATGAAGGCTGAATGATGTTTTTTAATTTTTAAAATTTCTTTGCATTTATTTTTTGAATTTTCCAGCTCGGGTCGGGTTCGAACGGATAGGAAGGAAATTATTTTTGTTCTCAATTGTTCGGGCTGTCCTGACCCGTTTCGTCTTGAAATGAAGCCTGGATGATGTTTTTTAATTTTTAAAATTATTTTGCATTTATTTTAGAATTTTCTAAATCGGGCCGGGTTCGAACGGGTAGGAAGGAAATTAATTTTGCTCTCTATTTTTCGGCCTATCCTGGCCCATATGGTCTTGAAATGAACCCTAGATGATGTTTTTTAATTTTTAGAATTTTTTTTGCATTTATTTTCGAATTTTCTAACTCGGCCCGGGTTCGAACGGGTGGGAAGGAAATTATTTTTGTTCTCGATTTTTCGGCCTGTGCTGACCCGTTTCGTCTTGAAATGAAGCCTGAATGAGGTTTTTTAATTTTTAAAATTTTTTTGCATTTATTTTTTGAATTTTCTAGCTCGGGTCGGGTTCGAACGGATAGGAAGGAAATTATTTTTATTCTCAATTGTTCGGCCTGTCCTGACCCGTTTCGTATTGAAATGAAGCCTGGATGATGTTTTTCAATTTGTAAAATTATTTTGCATTTGTTTTTGAATTTTCTAACTCGTGTCGGGTTTGAAAGGATAGGAAGAAAATTTTTTTTGTCCTCGATTTTTCGCCCTGTGCCGATCTTTTTCGTTTTGAAATGAAGCCTGGATGATGCTTTTAATTTTTAAAATTTTTTTGCTTGAATTTTCTAGCTCGGTTCGGGTTCGAACGGATAGGAAGGAAATTATTTTTGTTCTGATTTTTCGGCCTGTCCTTGACCCGTTTCGTCTTGAAATGAAGCCTGGATGATGTTTTTTAATTTTTAAAATTTTTTTGCATTTATTTTTGAATTTTCTAACTCGGGCCGAGTTCGAACGGGTAGGAAGGAAATTGTTCTCTATTTTTGTTCTCTATTTTTCGGCCTTTCCTGGCCCGTATGGTCATGAAATGAACCCCGGATGATATTTTTTATTTTTTAGAATTTTTTTGCATTTATTTTCGAATTTTCTAACTCGGCCCGGGTTCGAACGGGTAGGAAGGAAATTATTTTTGTTCTCAATTTTTCGGTGTGTCCTGACCCGTTTTGTCTTGAAATGAAGCCTGGATGATGTTTTTTAATTTTTAAAATTTTTTTGCATGTATTTTCGAATTTTCTAACTCGGGCCGGGTTTAAACGGGTAGGAAGGAAATTATTTTTGTTCTCTATTTTTCGGCCTATCTTGGCCTGTATGGTCTTGAAATGGACCCTGGATGATATTTTTTAATTTTTAGAATTTTTTTTCAATTTATTTTTTGAATTTTCTAACTCGTGTCGGGTTCGAACGGATAGGAAGGAAATTTTTTTTGTTCTCGATTTTTCGGTCTGTGCTGACCCGTTTCGTCTTGAAATTAAGCCTGGATGATGTTTTTTAATTTTTAAATTTTTTTGCATTTATTTTTTGAATTTTCTAGCCCGGGTCGGGTTCGAACGGATAGGAAGGAATTATTTTTATTCTCAATTGTTCGGCCTGTCCTGACCCGTTTCGTATTGAAATGAAGCCTGCATTTTTTTTGAAAGGATAGGAAGGAAATTTTTTTCGTTCTTGATTTTTGTCCTGACCCGTTTCGTCTTGAAATGAAGCCTGGATGATGTTTTTTAATTTTTAAAATTTTTTTGCATTTATTTTAGAATTTTCTAACTCGGGCCGAGTTCGAACGGGTCGGAAGGAAACTATTTTTGTTCTCTATTTTTCGGCCTATCCTGGCCCGTATGGTCTTGAAATGAACCCTGGATGATGTTTTTTAATATTTAGAATTTTTTTGCATTTATTTTTTGAATTTGTAGCTCGGGTCGAGTTCGAACGGATCGGAAGGAAATTATTTTTGTTCTCAATTTTTTGCCCTGTCCTGACCCGTTTCGTCTTGTAATGAAGCCTGGATGATGTTTTTTAATTTTTAAAATTTTTTTGCATTTATTTTAGAATTTTCGAACTCGGGCCGGGTTCGAACGGGTAGGAAGGAAATTATTTTTGTTCTCAATTTTTCGCCCTGTCCTGACCCGTTTCGTCTTTAAATGAAGCCTGGATGATGTTTTTTAATTTTTAAAATTTTTTTGCATTTATTTTTTGAATTTTCTATCTCGGGTCGGGTTCGAACGGATAGGAAGGAAACTGTTTTTGTTCTCGATTTTTCGGTCTGTGATGTTTTTTAATTTTTAATATTTTTTTGCATTTATGTTTTGAATTTTCTAGCCCGGGTTGGGTTCGAACGGATAGGAAGGAAATTATTTTTATTCTCAATTTTTCGGCCTTTCCTGACCCGTTTCGTCTTGAAATGAAGCCTGGATGATGTTTTTTAATTTTTAAAATTTTTTTGCATTTTTTTTTTGAATTTTCTAGCTCGGGTCGGGTTCGAACGGATAGGAAGGAAATTATTTTTGTTCTCGATTTTTCGGCCTGTGCTGACCCGTTTCGTCTTGAAATGAAGTCTGAATGATGTTTTTTAATTTTTAAAATTTTTTTGCATTTATTTTTTGAATTTTCTAGCTCGGATCGGGTTCGAACGGATAGGAAGGAAATTATTTTTGTTCTCAATTTTTCGGCCTGTCCTGACCCGTTTCGTCTTGTAATGATGCCTGAATGATGTTTTTTAATTTTTAGAATTTTTTTTGCATTTATTTTCGAATTTTCTAACTCGGCCCGGGTTCGAACGGTTAGGAAGGGAATTATTTTTGTTATAAATTTTTCGGTATTTCCTGAACCGTTTGATCTTGAAATGAAGCCTGGATGATGTTTTTTAATTTTTAAAATTTTTTTGCATTTATTTTCGAATTTTCTAACTCGGGCCGGGTTCGAACGGGTAGGAAGGAAATTCTTTTTGTTCTCTATTTTTCAGCCTATCCTGGCCCGTATGGTCATGAAATGAACCCCGGATGATATTTTTTATTTTTTAGAATTTTTTTGCATTTATTTTCGAATTTTCTAACTCGGCCCGGGTTCGAACGGGTAGGAAGGAAATTATTTTTGTTCTCAATTTTTCGGTGTGTCCTGACCCGTTTTGTCTTGAAATGAAGCCTGGATGATGTTTTTTAATTTTTAAAATTTTTTTGCATGTTATTTTCGAATTTTCTAACTCGGGCCGGGTTTAAACGGGTAGGAAGGAAATTATTTCTGTTCTCTATTTTTCGGCCTATCTTGGCCTGTATGGTCTTGAAATGGACCCTGGATGATATTTTTTAATTTTTAGAATTTTTTTTCAATTTATTTTTTGAATTTTCTAACTCGTGTCGGGTTCGAACGGATAGGAAGGAAATTTTTTTTGTTCTCGATTTTTCGGTCTGTGCTGACCCGTTTCGTCTTGAAATTAAGCCTGGATGATGTTTTTTAATTTTTAATTTTTTAATTTTTTTGCATTTATTTTTTGACCATTTCTAGCCGCGGGTCGGGTTCGAACGGATAGGAAAGGAAATTATTTTTGTTCTGAATTTTTCCGGCCTGTTCTGACCCGTTTCGTCTTGAAATGAAAGCCTGGAGATGTTTTTTTAATTTTTTAAAAATTTTTTTTGGCATTTATTTTGAATTTTCCGAATCGGGCCGGGTTCGAACGGGTAGGAAGGAAATTATTTTTTGTTGCTCAAATTTTTCGCCCTGTCCTGACCCGTTTCGTCTTGAAAATGAAGCCGTGATCGATGTTTTTTTAATTTTTAAAATTTTTTTTGCATTTATTTTTTGAATTTTCTAATTCGGGTCGGGTTCGCAAGGATAGGAAGCAAAACTGTTTTTGTTCTCCGATTTTTCGGTCTGTGATGTTTTTTAATTTTTACTATTTTTTTGCATTTATGTTTTGAATTTTCTTACCCCGGGTCGGGTTGGAACGGATAGGAAAAGGAACTTATTTTTTGTTCTCAATTTTTTCGGCCTTTCCTGACCCGTTTCGTCTTGAAATGAAGCCTGGATGATGTTTTTTAATTTTTAAAAATTTTTTTGCATTTATTTTTTTGAATTTTCCTAGCTCGGGTCGGGTTCGAACGGATAGGAAGGAAATTATTTTTGTTCTCAATTTTTCGGCCTGTCCTGACCTGTTTCGTCTTGAAATGAAGCCTGAATGATGTTTTTTAATTTTTAAAATTTTTTTGCATTTATTTTTTGAATTTTCTAGCTCGGGTCGGGTTCGAACGGATAGGAAGGAAATTCTTTTTGTTCTCAATTTTTCGGCCTTTCCTGACCCGTTTCGTCTTGGAATGAAGCCTGGATGATGTTTTTTAATTTTTAAAATTTTTTTGTATTTATTTTTTGAATTTTCTAGCTCGGGTCGGGTTCGAACGGTTAGGAAGGAAATTATTTTTGTTCTCAATTTTTCGGCCTTTCCTGACCCGTTTCGTCTTGAAATGAAGCCTGGATGATGTTTTTTAATTTTTAAAATTTTTTTGCATTTATTTTTTGAATTTTCTAGCTCGGGTCGGGTTCGAACGGATAGGAAGGAAATTTTTTTTGTTCTCGATTTTTCAGCCTGTGCTGACCCGTTTCGTCTTGAAATGAAGCCTGAATGATGTTTTTTAATTTTTAAAATTTCTTTGCACTTATTTTTGAATTTTCTAAATCGGGCCGGGTTCGAACGGGTAGGAAGGAAATTAATTTTGCTCTCTATTTTTCGGCCTATCCTGGCCCATATAGTCTTGAAATGAACCCTAGATGATGTTTTTTAATTTTTAGAATTTTTTTTGCATTTATTTTCGAATTTTCTAACTCGGCCCGGGTTCGAACGGGTGGGAAGGAAATTATTTTTGTTCTCGATTTTTCGGCCTGTGCTGACCCGTTTCGTCTTGAAATGAAGCCTGAATGAGGTTTTTTAATTTTTAAAATTTTTTTGCATTTATTTTTTGAATTTTCTAGCTCGGGTCGGGTTCGAACGGATAGGAAGGAAATTATTTTTGTTCTCAATTGTTCGGCCTGTCCTGACCCGTTTCGTATTGAAATGAAGCCTGGATGATGTTTTTCAATTTGTAAAATTATTTTGCATTTGTTTTTGAATTTTCTAACTCGTGTCGGGTTTGAAAGGATAGGAAGGAAATTTTTTTCGTTCTTGATTTTTCGGCCTGTCTTGACCCGTTTCGTCTTGAAATGAAGCCTGGATGATGTTTTTTAATTTTTAAAATTTTTTTGCATTTATTTTAGAATTTTCTAACTCGGTCCGAGTTCGAACGGGTCGGAAGGAAACTATTTTTGTTCTCTATTTTTCGGCCTATCCTGGCCCGTATGGTCTTGAAATGAACCCTGGATGATGTTTTTTAATTTTTAGAATTTTTTTGCATTTATTTTTTGAATTTGTAGCTCGGGTCGAGTTCGAACGGATCGGAAGGAAATTATTTTTGTTCTCAATTTTTTGCCCTGTCCTGACCCGTTTCGTCTTGTAATGAAGCCTGGATGATGTTTTTTAATTTTTAAAATTTTTTTGCATTTATTTTCGAATTTTCTAACTCGGGCCGGGTTCGAACGGGTAGGAAGGAAATTATTTTTGTTCTCCATTTTTCGGCCTATCCTGGCCCGTATGGTCATGAAATAAACCCTGGATGATATTTTTTATTTTTTAGAATTTTTTTGCATTTATTTCCGAATTTTCTAACTCGGCCCGGGTTCGAACGGGTAGGAAGGAAATTATTTTTGTTCTCCATTTTTCGGTGTGTCCTGACCCGTTTTGTCTTGAAATGAAGCCTGGATGATGTTTTTTAATTTTTAAAATTTTTTTGCATGTTTTTTCGAATTTTCTAACTCAGGCCGGGTTCGAACGGGTAGGAAGGAAATTATTTTTGTTCTCTATTTTTCGGCCTATCCTGGCCTGTATGGTCTTGAAATGGACCGTGGATGATATTTTTTAATATTTAGAATTTTTTTTCAATTTATTTTTTGAATTTTCTAACTCGTGTCGGGTTCGAACGGATAGGAAGGAAATTTTTTTTGTTCTCGATTTTTCGGCCTGTGCTGACCCGTTTCGTCCTGAAATTAAGCCTGGATGATGTTTTTTAATTTTTAATATTTTTTTGCATTTATTTTTTGAATTTTCTAGCCCGGGTCGCGTTCGAACGGATAGGAAGGAAATTATTTTTGTTCTCAATTTTTCGGCCTGTCCTGACCCGTTTCATCTTGAAATGAAGCCTGGATGATGTTTTTTAATTTTTTAAATTTTTTTGCACTTATTTTAAATTTTCGAACTCGGGCCGGGTTCGAACGGGTAGGAAGGAAATTAATTTTCTTCCCAATTTTTCGCCCTGTTCTGACCCGTTTCGTCTTGAAATGAAGCCTGGATGATGTTTTTATATTTTTAAAATTTTTTTGCGTTTATTTTTTGAATTTTCTAGACCGGGTCGGGTTCGAACGGATAGGAAGGAAATTATTTTTGTTCTCAATTTTTCGGCCTGTCCTGACCCGTTTCGTCTTGAAATGAAGCCTGGATGATGCTTTTTAATTTTTAAAATTTTTTTGCATTTATTTAAGAATTTTCTAACTCGGGCCGGGTTCGAACGGGTAGGAAGGAAATTATTTTTGTTCTCTGTTTTTCGGCCTATCCTGGCCCGTATGGTCTTGAAATGAACCCTGGATGATGTTTTTTAATTTTTAGAATTTTTTTGCATTTATTTTTTAAATTTTCTAGGTCGGGTCGGGTTCGAACGGATAGGAAGGAAATTATTTTTGTTCTCAATTTTTCGGCCTGTCCAGACCCGTTTCGTCTTGAAATGAAGCCTGGATAATGTTTTTTAATTTTTAAAATTTTTTTGCATTTATTTAAGAATTTTCTAACTCGGGCCGGGTTCGAACGGGTAGGAAGGAAATTATTTTTGTTCTCAATTTTTCGGCCTGTCCTGACCCTTTCTCTTGAAATGAAGCCTGGATGATGTTTTTTAATTTTTAAAATTTTTTTGCATTTATTTTTTGAATTTTCTAGCTCGGGTCGGGTTCGAACGGATAGGAAGGAAATTATTTTTGTTCTCAATTTTTCGGCCTGTCCTGACCCGTTTCGTCTTGAAATGAAGCCTGGATAATGTTTTTTAATTTTTAAAATTTTTTTGCATTTATTTAAGAATTTTCTAACTCGTGTCGGGTTCGACCGGATTGGAAGGAAATTTTTTTTGGTCTCGATTTTTCGGCCTGTCCTAACCCGTTTCGTCTTGAATGGAAGCCTGGATGATGTTTTTTAATTTTTAAAATTTTTTTGCATTTATTTTTTGAATTTTCTAGCTCGGGTCGGGTTCGAACGGATAGGAAGGAAATTATTTTTGTTCTCAATTTTTCGGCCTGTCCTTACCCGTTTCGTTTTGAAATGAAGCCCGGATGATGTTTTTTAATTTTTAAAATTTTTTTGCATTTATTTTTGAATTTTCGAACTCGGCCGGGTTCGAACGGGTAGGAAGGAAATTATTTTTGTTCTCTATTTTTCGGCCTATCCTGGCCCGTATGGTCTTCAAATGAAACCTGGATGATGTTTTTCAATTTTTAAAATTTTTTTGCATTTATTTTTTGAATTTTCTAGCTCGGGTCGGGTTCGAACGATAGGAAGGAAATTATTTTTGTTCTCAATTTTTCAGCCTGTCCTGACCCGTTTCGTCTTGAAATGAAGCCTGGATGATTTTTTTTCATTTTTAAAATTTTTTTGCATTTATTTTTTGAATTTTCTATCTCGGGTCGGGTTCGAACGGATAGGAAGGAAATTATTTTTGTTCTCGATTTTTCGGTTTGTGCTGACCCGTTTCGTCTTGAAATTAAGCCTGGATGATGTTTTTTAATTTTTAAAATTTTTTTGCATTTATTTTTGAATTTTCGAACTCGGGCCGGTTTCGAACGGGTAGGAAGGAAATTATTTTTGTTCTCTATTTTTCGGCCTATCCTGGCCCGTATGGTCTTGAAATGAAACCTGGATGATCTTTTTCAATTTTTAAAATTTTTTGGCATTTATTTTTTGAATTTTCTAGCTCGGGTCGGCTTCGAACGGATAGGAAGGAAATTATTTTTGTTCTCAATTTTTCGGGCTGTCCTGACCCTTTTCTTCTTGAAATGAAGCCTGGATGATGTTTTTTAATTTTTAAAATTTGTTTGCATTTATTTTTGAATTTTCTAACTCGTGTCGGGTTCCAACAGATAGGAAGAAAATTTTTTTTGTCCTCGATTTTTGGCCCTGTGCCGATCTTTTTCGTCTTGAAATGAGGCCTGGATGATGCTTTTAATTTTTAAAATTTTTTTGCATTTATTTTTTGAATTTTCTACCTCGGTTCGGGTTCGAACGGATAGGAAGGAAATTATTTTTGTTCTCAATTTTTCGGTCTGTCCTGACCCTTTTCTTCTTGAAATGAAGCCTGGATGATGTTTTTTAATTTTTAAAATTTTTTTGCATTTATTTTTGAATTTTCTAACTCGTGTCGGGTTCCAACAGATAGGAAGAAAATTTTTTTTGTCCTCGATTTTTCAGCCTGTGCTGATCTTTTTCTTCTTGAAATGAAGCCTGGATGATGCTTTTAATTTTTAAAATTTTTTTGCATGTATTTTCGAATTTTCTAACTCGGGCCGGGTTTAAACGGGTAGGAAGGAAATTATTTTTGTTCTCTATTTTTCGGCCTATCTTGGCCTGTATGGTCTTGAAATGGACCCTGGATGATATTTTTTAATTTTTAGAATTTTTTTTCAATTTATTTTTTGAATTTTCTAACTCGTGTCGGGTTTGAACGGATAGGAAGGAAATTTTTTTTGTTCTCGATTTTTCGGTCTGTGCTGACCCGTTTCGTCTTGAAATGCCTGGATGATGTTTTTTAATTTTTAATATTTTTTTGCATTTATTTTTTGAATTTTCTAGCCCGGGTCGGGTTTGAACGGATAGGAAGGAAATTATTTTTGTTCTCATTTTTTCGGCCTGTCCTGACCCGTTTCGTCTTGAAATGAAGCCTGGGTGATGTTTTTTTATTTTTAAAATTTTTTTGCATTTATTTTAGAATTTTCGAACTCGGGCCGGGTTCGAACGGGTAGGAAGGAAATTATTTTTGTTCTCAATTTTTCGCCCTGTCCTGACCCGTTTCGTCTTGAAATGAAGCCTGGATGATGTTTTTTAATTTTTAAAATTTTTTTGCATCTATTTTTTGAATTTTCTATCTCGGGTCGGGTTCGAACGGATAGGAAGGAAATTGTTTTTGTTCTCGATTTTTCGGTCTGTGATGTTTTTTAATTTTTAATATTTTTTTGCATTTATGTTTTTGAATTTTCTAGCCCGGGTCGGGTTCGAACGGATAGGAAGGAAATTATTTTTGTTCTCAATTTTTCGGCCTGTCCTGACCCGTTTCGTCTTGAAATGAAGCCTGGATGATGTTTTTTAATTTTTAAAATTTTTTTGCATTTATTTTTTGAATTTTCTAGCTCGGTCGGGTTCGAACGGATAGGAAGGAAATTTTTTTTGTTCTCGATTTTTCGGCCTGTCCTGCTGACCCGTTTCGTCTTGAAATGAAGCCTGGATGATATTTTTTAATTTTTAAAATTTTTTTGCATTTATTTTTTGAATTTTCTAACTCGTGTCGGGTTCGAACGGATAGGAAGGAAATTTTTTTTGTTCTCGATTTTTTAGCCTGTGCTGACCCGTTTCGTCTTGAAATGAAGCCTGAATGATGTTTTTTAATTTTTAAAATTTCTTTGCATTTATTTTTTGAATTTTCTAGCTCGGGTCGGGTTCGAACGGATAGGAAGGAAATTATTTTTGTTCTCAATTGTTCGGGCTGTCCTGACCCGTTTCGTCTTGAAATGAAGCCTGGATGATGTTTTTTAATTTTTAAAATTATTTTGCATTTATTTTTGAATTTTCTAAATCGGGCCGGGTTCGAACGGGTAGGAAGGAAATTAATTTTGCTCTCTATTTTTCGGCCTATCCTGGCCCATATGGTCTTGAAATAAACCCTAGATGATGTTTTTTAATTTTTAGAATTTTTTTTGCATTTATTTTCGAATTTTCTAACTCGGCCCGGGTTCGAACGGGTGGGAAGGAAATTAGTTTTGTTCTCGATTTTTCGGCCTGTGCTGACCCGTTTCGTCCTGAAATGAAGCCTGAATGATGTTTTTTAATTTTTAAAATTTTTTTGCATTTATTTTTTGAATTTTCTAGCTCGGGTCGGGTTCGAATGGATAGGAAGGTGATTATTTTTATTCTCAATTGTTCGGCCTGTCCTGACCCGTTTCGTATTGAAATGAAGCCTGGATGATGTTTTTCAATTTGTAAAATTATTATGCATTTGTTTTTGAATTTTCTAACTCGTGTCGGGTTTGAAAGGATAGGAAGGAAATTTTTTTCGTTCTTGATTTTTCGGCCTGTCTTGACCCGTTTCGTCTTGAAATGAAGCCTGGATGATGTTTTTTAATTTTTAAAATTTTTTTGCATTTATTTTAGAATTTTCTAACTCGGGCCGAGTTCGAACGGGTCGGAAGGAAACTATTTTTGTTCTCTATTTTTCGGCCTATCCTGGCCCGTATGGTCTTGAAATGAACCCTGGATGATGTTTTTTAATATTTAGAATTTTTTTGCATTTATTTTTTGAATTTGTAGCTCGGGTCGAGTTCGAACGGATCGGAAGGAAATTATTTTTGTTCTCAATTTTTTGCCCTGTCCTGACCCGTTTCGTCTTGTAATGAAGCCTGGATGATGTTTTTTAATTTTTAAAATTTTTTTGCATTTATTTTAGAATTTTCGAACTCGGGCCGGGTTCGAACGGGTAGGAAGGAAATTATTTTTGTTCTCAATTTTTCGCCCTGTCCTGACCCGTTTCGTCTTTAAATGAAGCCTGGATGATGTTTTTTAATTTTTAAAATTTTTTTGCATTTATTTTTTGAATTTTCTATCTCGGGTCGGGTTCGAACGGATAGGAAGGAAATTGTTTTTGTTCTCGATTTTTCGGTCTGTGATGTTTTTTAATTTTTAATATTTTTTTGCATTTATGTTTTGAATTTTCTAGCCCGGGTCGGGTTCGAACGGATAGGAAGGAAATTATTTTTATTCTCAATTTTTCGGCCTTTCCTGACCCGTTTCGTCTTGAAATGAAGCCTGGATGATGTTTTTTAATTTTTAAAATTTTTTTGCATTTATTTTTTGAATTTTCTAGCTCGGGTCGGGTTCGAACGGATAGGAAGGAAATTATTTTTGTTCTCAATTTTTCGGCCTTTCCTGACCCGTTTCGTCTTGAAATGAAGCCTGGATGATGTTTTTTAATTTTTAAAATTTTTTTGCATTTATTTTTTGGAGAATTCTAGTGTTGGGTAGTTCGGACATATATCAAGGGAAATTATTTTGTGTCTCGTTCTCGGTAGGTGTGAATTTTTCTGCCTGTACTGACTTCATGTTCGTCTTGAAATGAAGCCTGGATGATATTTTTTAATTTTTAAAATTTTTTTGCATTTATTTTTTGAATTTTCTAACTCGGGTCGGGTTCGAACAGATAGGAAGGAAATTATTTTTATTCTCAATTTTTCGGCCTTTCCTGACCCGTTTCGTCTTGAAATGAAGCCTGGATGATGTTTTTTAATTTTTAAAATTTTTTTGAATTTATTTTTTGAATTTTCTAGCTCGGGTCGGGTTCGCACGGATAGGAAGGAAATTATTTTTGTTCTCAATTTTTCGGCCTGTCCTGACCTGTTTCGTCTTGAAATGAAGCCTGGATGATGTTTTTTAATTTTTAAAATTTTTTTGCATTTATTTTTGAATTTTTGAACTCGGGCCGGTTTCGAACGGGTAGGAAGGAAATTATTTTTGTTCTCTATTTTTCGGCCTATCCTGGCCCGTATGGTCTTGACATGAAACCTGGATGATGTTTTTCAATTTTTAAAATTTTTTGGCATTTATTTATTGAATTTTCTAGCTCGGGTCGGCTTCGAACGGATAGGAAGGAAATTATTTTTGTTCTCAATTTTTCGGGCTGTTCTGACCCTTTTCTTCTTGAAATGAAGCCTGGATGATGTTTTTTAATTTTTAAAATTTTTTTGCATTTATTTTTGAATTTTCTAACTCGTGTCGGGTTCCAACAGATAGGAAGAAAATTTATTTTGTCCTCGATTTTTCGCCCTGTGCCGATCTTTTTCGTCTTGAAATGAACCCTGGATGATGCTTTTAATTTTTAAAATTTTTTTGCATTTATTTTTTGAATTTTCTAGCTCGGTTCGGGTTCGAACGGATAGGAAGGAAATTATTTTTGTTCTCAATTTCTCGGCCTGTCCTTACCCGTTTCATTTTGAAATGAAGCCCGGATGATGTTTTTTAATTTTTAAAATTTTTTTGCATTTATTTTTGAATTTTCGAACTCGGGCCGGTTTCGAACGGGTAGGAAGGAATATTTTTGTTCTCTCTATTTCGGCCTAGTCCTAGTGCCGTTGGGTCTTCAAATGAAACCTGGATGATGTTT
>NW_022154934.1:7406-19531 GCF_001633185.2 Quercus lobata | reverse complement strand
GGATGATTTTTTTTAATTTTTAAAATTTTTTTGCAATTATTTTTTGAATTTTCTAACTCGTGTCGGGTTTGAACGGATAGGAAGGAAATTTTTTTTGTTCTCGATTTTTCGGCCTGTGCTTACCCGTTTCGTCTTGAAATGAAGCCTGAATGATGTTTTTTAATTTTTAAAATTATTTTGCATTTATTTTAGAATTTTCTAACTCGGGCCGGGTCCGAACGGGTAGGAAGGAAATTAATTTTGCTCTCTATTTTTCGGCCTATCCTGGCCCGTATGGTCATGAAATGAACCCCGGATGATATTTTTTATTTTTTAGAATTTTTTTGCATTTATTTTCGAATTTTCGAACTCGGCCCGGGTTCGAACGTGTAGGAAGGAAATTATTTTTGTTCTCAATTTTTCGGTGTGTCCTGACCCGTTTTGTCTTGAAATGAAGCCGGGATGATGTTTTTTAATTTTTAAAATTTTTTTGCATGTATTTTCGAATTTTCTAACTCGGGCCGGGTTCGAACGGGTAGGAAGGAAATTATTTTTCTCTATTTTTCGGCCTATCCTGTCCTGTATGGTCTTGAAATGGACCCTGAATGATATTTTTTAATTTTTTGAATTTTTTTTCAATTTATTTTTTGAATTTTCTAACTCGTGTCGGGTTCGAACGGACAGGAAGGAAATTTTTTTTGTTCTCGATTTTTCGGTCTGTGCTGACCCGTTTCGTCTTGAAATTAAGCCTGGATGATGTTTTTTAATTTTTAATATTTTTTTGCATTTATTTTTTGAATTTTCTAGCCCGGGTCGGGTTCGAACGGATAGGAAGGAAATTATTTTTGTTCTCAATTTTTCGGCCTGTCCTGACCTGTTTCGTCTTGAAATGAAGCCTGGATGATGTTTTTTAATTTTTAAAATTTTTTTGCATTTATTTTAGAATTTTCGAACTCGGGCCGGGTTCGAACGGGTAGGAAGGAAATTATTTTTGTTCTCAATTTTTCGCCCTGTCCTGACCCGTTTCATCTTGAAATGAAGCCTGGATGATGTTTTTTAATTTTTAAAATTTTTTTGCATTTATTTTTTGAATTTTCTATCTCGGGTCGGGTTCGAACGGATAGGAAGAAAATATTTTTGTTCTCGATTTTTCGGTCTGTGCTGACCCGTTTCGTCTTGAAATTAAGCCTGGATGATGTTTTTTAATTTTTAAAATTTTTTTGCATTTATTTTTGAATTTTCGAACTCGGCCCGGTTTCGAACGTGTAGGAAGGAAATTATTTTTGTTCTCTATTTTTCGGCCTATCCTGGCCCGTATGGTCTTGAAATGAAACCTGGATGATGTTTTTCAATTTTTAAAATTTTTTGGCATTTATATTTTGAATTTTCTAGCTCGGGTCGGCTTCGAACGGATAGGAAGGAAATTATTTTTGTTCTCAATTTTTCGGGCTGTCCTGACCCTTTTCTTCTTGAAATGAAGACTGGATGATGTTTTTTAATTTTTAAAATTTTTTTGCATTTATTTTTGAATTTTCCAACTCGTTTCGGGTTCCAACAGATAGGAAGAAAATTTTTTTTGTCCTCGATTTTTCGGCCTGTGCCGATCTTTTTCGTCTTGAAATGAAGCCTGGATGATGCTTTTAATTTTTAAAATTTTTTTGCATTTATTTTTTGAATTTTCTAGCTCGGGTCGGGTTCGAACGGATAGGAAGGAAATTATTTTTGTTCTCAATTTTTCGGCCTGTCCTTACCCGTTTCGTTTTGAAATGAAGCCCGGATGATGTTTTTTAATTTTTAAAATTTTTTTGCATTTATTTTTGAATTTTCGAACTCGGGCCGGTTTCGAACGGGTAGGAAGGAAATTATTTTTGTTCTCTATTTTTCGGCCTATCCTGGCCCGT
Source organism: Quercus lobata (assembly GCF_001633185.2). Classification (NCBI taxonomy): domain Eukaryota; kingdom Viridiplantae; phylum Streptophyta; class Magnoliopsida; order Fagales; family Fagaceae; genus Quercus; species Quercus lobata. The sequence goes on along the minus strand of NW_022154934.1, from coordinate 17,651 downwards.
ATGGTCTTCAAATGAAACCTGGATGATGTTTTTCAATTTTTAAAATTTTTTTGCATTTATTTTTTGAATTTTCTAGCTCGGGTCGGGTTCGAACGGATAGGAAGGAAATTATTTTTGTTCTCAATTTTTCGGCCTGTCCTGACCCGTTTCGTCTTGAAATGAAGCCTGGATGATTTTTTTTAATTTTTAAAATTTTTTTGCATTTATTTTTTGAATTTTCTATCTCGGGTCGGGTTCGAACGGATAGGAAGGAAATTATTTTTGTTCTCGATTTTTCGGTTTGTGCTGACCCGTTTCGTCTTGAAATTAAGCCTGGATGATGTTTTTTAATTTTTAAAATTTTTTTGCATTTATTTTTGAATTTTCGAACTCGGGCCGGTTTCGAACGGGTAGGAAGGAAATTATTTTTGTTCTCTATTTTTCGGCCTATCCTGGCCCGTATGGTCTTCAAATGAAACCTGGATGATGTTTTTCAATTTTTAAAATTTTTTTGCATTTATTTTTTGAATTTTCTAGCTCGGGTCGGGTTCGAACGGATAGGAAGGAAATTATTTTTGTTCTCAATTTTTCGGGCTGTCCTGACCCTTTTCTTCTTGAAATGAAGCCTGGATGATGTTTTATAATTTTTAAAATTTTTTTGCATTTATTTTTTGAATTTTCTAGCTCGGGTCGGGTTCGAATGGATAGGAAGGAAATTATTTTTGTTCTCAATTTTTCGGCCTGTCCTGACCCGTTTCGTCTTGAAATGTAGCCTGGATGATTTTTTTTTAATTTTTAAAATTTTTTTGCATTTATTTTTTGAATTTTCTAACTCGTGTCGGATTCGAACGGATAGGAAGGAAATTATTTTTGTTCTCAATTTTTCGGGCTGTCCTGACACATTTCTTCTTGAAATGAAGCCTGGATGATGTTTTTTAATTTTTAAAATTTTTTTGCATTTATTTCCGAATTTTTTCTAACTCGGCCCGGGTTCGAACGGGTAGGAAGGGAATTATTTTTGTTATCAATTTTTCGGTCTTTCCTGAACCGATTCGTCTTGTAATGAAGCCTGGATGATGTTTTTTAATTTTTAAATTTTTTTTGCATTTATTTTCGAATTTTCTAACTCGGGCCGGGTTCGAACGGTTAGGAAGGAAATTATTTTTGTTCCCTATTTTTCGGCCTATCCTGGCCCGTATGGTCATGAAATGAACCCGTCTTGAAATGAAGCCTGGATAATGTTTTTTAATTTTTAAAATTTTTTTGCATTTATTTAAGAATTTTCTAGCTCGTGTCGGGTTCGACCGGATTGGAAGGAAATTTTTTTTGGTCTCGATTTTTCGGCCAGTCCAAACCCGTTTCGTCTTGAATGGAAGCCTGGATGATGTTTTTTAATTTTTCTAATTTTTTTGCATTTATTTTTTGGATTTTCTAGCTCGGGTCGGGTTCGAACGGATAGGAAGGAAATTACTTTTGTTCTCGATTTTTCGGCCTGTGCTGACCCGTTTCATCTTGAAATGAAGCCCTGGATGATGTTTTTAATTTTTTAAAAATTTTTTTCAATTATTTTTTGAATTTTCTAGCTCGGTCGGGTTGAACGGATAGGAAGGAAATTATTTTTTGTTCTCCAATTTTTTCAAGCCGTCCTGACCCGTTTCGTCTTGTAATGAAGCCTGGATGATGTTTTTTAATTTTTAAAATTTTTTTGCATTTATTTTTGAATTTTCTAACTCGTGTCGGGTTCCAACAGATAGGAAGAAAATTTTTTTTGTCCTCGATTTTTCGCCCTGTGCCGATCTTTTTCGTCTTGAAATGAAGCCTGGATGATGCTTTTAATTTTTAAAATTTTTTTGCATTTATTTTCTGAATTTTCTAGCTCGGTTCTGGTTCGAACGGATAGGAAGGAAATTATTTTTGTTCTCAATTTTTCGGCCTGTCCTTACCCGTTTCGTTTTGAAATGAAGCCCGGATGATGTTTTTTAATTTTTAAAATTTTTTTGCATTTATTTTTGAATTTTCGAACTCGGGCCGGTTTCGAACGGGTAGGAAGGAAATTATTTTTGTTCTCTATTTTTCGGCCTATCCTGGCCCGTATGGTCTTCAAATGAAACCTGGATGATGTTTTTCAATTTTTAAAAATTTTTTGCATTTATTTTTTGAATTTTCTAGCTCGGGTCGGGTTCGAACGGATAGGAAGGAAATTATTTTTGTTCTCAATTTTTCGGGCTGTCCTGACCCTTTTCTTCTTGAAATGAGGCCTGGATGATGTTTTTAATTTTAAAATTTTTTTGCATTATTTTTTGAATTTTCTAGCTCGGGTCGGGTTCGACGGATAGAGAGGAAATTAATTTTGTTGCTCAATTTCGGCCTGTCCTGACCGGTTTCGTCTGAAATGAAGCCTGGATGATTTTTTTTAATTTTTAAAATTTTTTTGCGTTTATTTTTTGAATTTTCTAACTCGTGTCGGGTTCGAACGGATAGGAAGGAAATTTTTTTTGTTCTCGATTTTTCGGCCTGTGCTGACCCGTTTCGTCTTGAAATAAAGCCTGAATGATGTTTTTTAATTTTTAAAATTTTTTTGCATTTATCTTTTGAATTTTCTAGCTCGGGTCGGGTTCGAACGGATAGGAAGGAAATTATTTTTGTTCTCAATTTTTCGGCCTGTCCTGACCCGTTTCGTTTTGTAATGAAGCCTGAATGATGTTTTTTAATTTTTAGAATTTTTTTTGCATTTATTTTCGAATTTTCTAACTCGGCCCGGGTTCGAACGGTTAGGAAGGGAATTATTTTTGTTATCAATTTTTCGGTCTTTCCTGAACCGTTTCGTCTTGAAATGAAGCCTGGATGATGTTTTTTAATTTTTAACATTTTTTTGCATTTATTTTCGAATTTTCTAACTCGGGCCGGGTTCGAACGGGTAGGAAGGAAATTATTTTTGTTCTCTATTTTTCGGCCTACCCTGGCCCGTATGGTCATGAAATGAACCCCGGATGATATTTTTTATTTTTTAGAATTTTTTTGCATTTATTTTCGAATTTTCTAACTCGGCCCGGGTTCGAACGGGTAGGAAGGAAATTATTTTTGTTCTCAATTTTTCGGTGTGTCCTGACCCGTTTTGTCTTGAAATGAAGCCGGGATGATGTTTTTTAATTTTTAAAATTTTTTTGCATGTATTTTCGAATTTTCTAACTCGGGCCGGGTTCGAACGGGTAGGAAGGAAATTATTTTTATTCTCTATTTTTCGGTCTATCCTTTCCTGTATGGTCTTGAAATGGACCCTGGATGATATTTTTTAATTTTTAGAATTTTTTTTCAATTTATTTTTTTAATTTTCTAACTCGTGTCGGGTTCGAACGGATAGGAAGGAAGTTTTTTTTGTTCTCGATTTTTTGGTCTGTGCTGACCCGTTTCGTCTTGAAATTAAGCCTGGATGATGTTTTTTAATTTTTAATATTTTTTTGCATTTATTTTTTGAATTTTCTAGCCCGGGTCGGGTTCGACGGATATGGAAGAAATTATTTTGTTCTCAATTTTCGCCTGTACTGACCTGTTTCGTCTTGAAATGAAGCCTGGAGATGTTTTTTTAATTTTTAAAAATTTTTTTTGCATTTTTAGAATTTTTCAGAACTCGGGCCGGGTTCAAACGGGTTGGAAGGAATTATTTTTGTTCTCAATTTTTCGCCCTGCCCTCACCCGTTTCATCTTGAATGAAGCCTGGATGATGTTTTTTAATTTTTAAAATTTTTTTGCATTTATTTTAGAATTTTCGAACTCGGGCCGGGTTCGAACGGGTTGGAAGGAAATTATTTTTGTTCTCAATTTTTCGCCCTGCCCTCACCCGTTTCATCTTGAAATGAAGCCTGGATGATGTTTTTTAATTTTTAAAATTTTTTTGCATTTATTTTTTGAATTTTCTATCTCGGGTCGGGTTCGAACGGATATGAAGAAAATTATTTTTGTTCTCGATTTTTCGGTCTGTGCTTACCCGTTTCGTCTTGAAATTAAGCCTGGATGATGTTTTTTAATTTTTAAAATTTTTTTGCATTTATTTTTGAATTTTCGAACTCGGCCCGGTTTCGAACGTGTAGGAAGGAAATTATTTTTCGGTCTGTCCTGACCCGTTTCGTCTTGAAATGAAGCCTGGATGATGTTTTTTAATTTTTAAAATTTTTTTGCATTTATTTTCGAATTTTCTAACTCGGGCCGGGTTCGAACGGGTAGGAAGGAAATTATTTTTGTTCTCTATTTTTCGGCCTATCCTGGCCCGTATGGTCATGAAATGAACCCCGGATGATATTTTTTTATTTTTTAGAATTTTTTTGCATTTATTTTCGAATTTTCTAACTCGGCCCGGGTTCGAACGGGTAGGAAGGAAATTATTTTTGTTCTCAATTTTTCGGTGTGTCCTGACCCGTTTTGTCTTGAAATGAAGCCTGGATGATGTTTTTTAATTTTTAAAATTTTTTTGCATGTATTTTCGAATTTTCTAACTCGGGCCGGGTTCGAACGGGTAGGAAGGAAATTATTTTTGTTCTCTATTTTTCGGCCTATCTTGGCCTGTATGGTCTTGAAATGGACCCTGGATGATATTTTTTAATTTTTAGAATTTTTTTTCAATTTATTTTTTAATTTTCTAACTCGTGTCGGGTTCGAACGGATAGGAAGGAAATTTTTTTTGTTCTCGATTTTTCGGTCTGTGCTGACCCGTTCGTCTTGAAATTAAGCCTGGATGATGTTTTTTAATTTTTAATATTTTTTTGCATTTATTTTTTGAATTTTCTAGCCCGGGTCGGGTTCGAACGGATAGGAAGGAAATTTATTTTTGTTCTCAATTTTTCGGTCCTGTCCCTGACCCGTTTCGTCTTGAAATGAAGCCTGGATGATGTTTTTTAATTTTTAAAATTTTTTTGCAATTTTTATTTAGAATTTTCGAACTCGGGCGGGTTCGAACGGGTAGGAAGGAAATTATTTTTGTTCTCAATTTTTCGCCTTGTCCTGACCCGTTTCGTCTTGAAATGAAGCCTGGATGATGTTTTTTAATTTTTAAAATTTTTTTGCATTTATTTTTTGAATTTTCTATCTCGGGTCGGGTTCGAACGGATAGGAAGGAAATTGTTTTTGTTCTCGATTTTTCGGTCTGTGATGTTTTTTAATTTTTAATATTTTTTTGCATTTATGTTTTGAATTTTCTAGCCCGGGTCGGGTTCGAACGGATAGGAAGGAAATTATTTTTGTTCTCAATTTTTCGGCCTTTCCTGACCCGTTTCGTCTTGAAATGAAGCCTGGATGATGTTTTTTAATTTTTAAAATTTTTTTGCATTTATTTTTTGAATTTTCTAGCTCGGGTCGGGTTCGAACGGATAGGAAGGAAATTATTTTTGTTCTCAATTTTTCGGCCTGTCCTGACCTGTTTCGTCTTGAAATGAAGCCTGGATGATATTTTTTAATTTTTAAAATTTTTTTGCATTTATTTTTTGAATTTTCTAACTCGTGTCGGGTTCGAACTGATAGGAAGGAAATTTTTTTTGTTCTCGATTTTTTAGCCTGTGCTGACCCGTTTCGTCTTGAAATGAAGCCTGGATGATGTTTTTTAATTTTTAAAATTTTTTTGCATTTATTTTTGAATTTTCTAGCTCGGGTCGAGTTCGAACGGATAGGAAGGAAATTATTTTTGTTCTCAATTGTTCGGGCTGTCCTGACCCGTTTCGTCTTGAAATGAAGCCTGGATGATGTTTTTTAATTTTTAAAATTATTTTGCATTTATTTTTGAATTTTCTAAATCGGGCCGGGTTCGAACGGGTAGGAAGGAAATTAATTTTGCTCTCTATTTTTCGGCCTATCCTGGCCCATATGTCTTGAAATGAACCCTAGATGATGTTTTTTAATTTTTAGAGTTTTTTTTGCATTTATTTTCGAATTCTCTAACTCGGCCCGGGTTCGAACGGGTGGGAAGGAAATTATTTTTGTTCTCGATTTTTCGGCCTGTGCTGACCCGTTTCGTCTTGAAATGAAGCCTGAATGAGGTTTTTTAATTTTTAAAATTTTTTTGCATTTATTTTTTGAATTTTCTAGCTCGGGTCGGGTTCGAACGGATAGGAAGGAAATTATTTTTATTCTCAATTGTTCGGCCTGTCCTGACCCGTTTCGTATTGAAATGAAGCCTGGATGATGTTTTTCAATTTGTAAAATTATTTTGCATTTGTTTTTGAATTTTCTAACTCGTGTCGGGTTTGAAAGGATAGGAAGGAAATTTTTTTCGTTCTTGATTTTTCGGCCTGTCTTGACCCGTTTCGTCTTGAAATGAAGCCTGGATGATGTTTTTTAATTTTTAAAATTTTTTTGCATTTATTTTAGAATTTTCTAACTCGGGCCGAGTTCGAACGGGTCGGAAGGAAACTATTTTTGTTCTCTATTTTTCGGCCTATCCTGGCCCGTATGGTCTTGAAATGAACCCTGGATGATGTTTTTTAATTTTTAGAATTTTTTTGCATTTATTTTTTGAATTTGTAGTTCGGGTCGAGTTCGAACGGATCGGAAGGAAATTATTTTTGTTCTCAATTTTTTGCCCTGTCCTGACCCGTTTCGTCTTGTAATGAAGCCTGGATGATGTTTTTTAATTTTTAAAATTTTTTTGTATTTATTTTAGAATTTTCGAACTCGGGCCGGGTTCGAACGGGTAGGAAGGAAATTATTTTTGTTCTCAATTTTTCGCCTTGTCCTGACCCGTTTCGTCTTGAAATGAAGCCTGGATGATGTTTTTTAATTTTTAAAATTTTTTTGCATTTATTTTTTGAATTTTCTATCTCGGGTCGGGTTCGAACGGATAGGAAGGAAATTGTTTTTGTTCTCGATTTTTCGGTCTGTGATGTTTTTTAATTTTTAAAATTTTTTTGCATTTATTTTCGAATTTTCTAACTCGGGCCGGGTTCGAACGGGTAGGAAGGAAATTATTTTTGTTCTCCATTTTTCGGCCTATCCTGGCCCGTATGGTCATGAAATAAACCCTGGATGATATTTTTTATTTTTTAGAATTTTTTTACATTTATTTCCGAATTTTCTAACTCGGCCCGGGTTCGAACGGGTATGAAGGAAATTATTTTTGTTCTCAATTTTTCGGTGTGTCCTGACCCGTTTTGTCTTGAAATGAAGCCTGGATGATGTTTTTTAATTTTTAAAATTTTTTTGCATGTTTTTTCGAATTTTCTAACTCGGGCCGGGTTCGAACGGGTAGGAAGGAAATTATTTTTGTTCTCTATTTTTCGGCCTATCCTGGCCTGTATGGTCTTGAAATGGACCGTGGATGATATTTTTTAATTTTTAGAATTTTTTTTCAATTTATTTTTTGAATTTTCTAACTCGTGTCGGGTTCGAACGGATAGGAAGGAAATTTTTTTTGTTCTCGATTTTTCGGCCTGTGCTGACCCGTTTCGTCCTGAAATTAAGCCTGGATGATGTTTTTTAATTTTTAATATTTTTTTGCATTTATTTTTTGAATTTTCTAGCCCGGGTCGCGTTCGAACGGATAGGAAGGAAATTATTTTTGTTCTCAATTTTTCGGCCTGTCCTGACCCGTTTCGTCTTGAAATGAAGCCTGGATTGATGTTTTTTAATTTTTAAAATTTTTTTGCACTTATTTTAGAATTTTCGAACTCGGGCCGGGTTCGAACGGGTAGGAAGGAAATTAATTTTGTTCCCAATTTTTCGCCCTGTTCTGACCCGTTTCGTCTTGAAATGAAGCCTGGATGATGTTTTTATATTTTTAAAATTTTTTTGCGTTTATTTTTTGAATTTTCTAGCCCGGGTCGGGTTCGAACGGATAGGAAGGAAATTATTTTTGTTCTCAATTTTCGGCCTGTCCTGACCCGTTTCGTCTTGAAATGAAGCCTGGATGATGCTTTTTAATTTTTAAAATTTTTTTGCATTTATTTAAGAATTTTCTAACTCGTGTCGGGTTCGAACTGATAGGAAGGAAATTATTTTTATTCCTCAATTTTCGGCCTGTTCCTGACCTGTTTCGTCTTGAAATGAAGCCTGGATGATATTGTTTAATTTTTAAAAAATTTTTTTTGCATTTATTTTTTGAATTTTCTAAACTCGGGTCCCGGGTTCGAACGGATAGGGAATGGAAATTATTTTTATTCTCAATTTTTTCGGCCCTTTCTGACTCCTTTTCGTCTTGAAATGAAGCCTGGATGATGTTTTTTTAATTTTTAAGAGTTTTTTTTTGCATTTATTTTTTGAATTTTCTAGCTCGGGTCGGGTTCGAACGTAGAAAGGAAATTATTTTGTGTTCTCATTTTTCGGCCTGTCCTGACCTGTTGCTGAATGAAGCTGATGAATAATTTTTAATTTTTTAAAATTTTTTTTGCATTTATTTTTGAAATTTCGAACTCTGGCAGGTTTCGAACGGGTAGGAAGGAAATTATTTTTGTTCTCTATTTTTCGGCCTATCCTGGCTCGTATGGTCTTGAAATGAAACCTGGATGATGTTTTTCAATTTTTAAAATTTTTTGGCATTTATTTTTTGAATTTTCTAGCTCGGGTCGGCTTCGAACGGATAGGAAGGAAATTATTTTTGTTCTCAATTTTTCGGGCTGTCCTGACCCTTTTCTTCTTGAAATGAAGCCTGGATGATGTTTTTTAATTTTTAAAATTTTTTTGCATTTATTTTTGAATTTTCTAACTCGTGTCGGGTTCCAACAGATAGGATGAAAATTTTTTTTGTCCTCGATTTTTCGCCCTGTGCCGATCTTTTTCGTCTTGAAATGAAGCCTGGATGATGCTTTTAATTTTTAAAATTTTTTTGCATTTATTTTTTGAATTTTCTAGCTCGGTTCGGGTTCGAACGGATAGGAAGGAAGTTATTTTTGTTCACAATTTTTCGGCCTGTCCTTACCCGTGTCGTTTTGAAATGAAGCCCGGATGATGTTTTTTAATTTTTAAAATTTTTTTTGATTTATTTTTGAATTTTCGAACTCGGGCCCGGTTTCGAACGGGTAGGAAAGGAAATTATTTTTTGTTCTCTATTTTCGGCCTGTCTGGCCCGTAGGTCTTCAAATGAACCTGGAGAATGTTTTTAAATTTTTCAAATTTTTTTGCATTTATTTTTTGAAATTTTCTTGCTCGGGTCGGGTTCGAACGATAGGAAGGAAATTATTTTTGTTCTCAATTTTTCGGGCTGTCCTGACCCTTTTTCGTCTTGAAATGAGCCTGGATGATGTTTTTTAATTTTTAAAATTTTTTTGCATTTATTTTTTGAATTTTCTAGCTCGGGTCGGGTTCGAACGGATAGGAAGGAAATTATTTTTGTTCTCAATTTTTCGGCCTGTCCTGACCCGTTTCGTCTTGTAATGAAGCCTGAATGATGTTTTTTAATTTTTAGAATTTTTTTTTCATTTATTTTCGAATTTTCTAACTCGGCCCGGGTTCGAACGGTTAGGAAGGGAATTATTTTTGTTATAAATTTTTCGGTATTTCCTGAACCGTTTCGTCTTGAAATGAAGCCTGGATGATGTTTTTTAATTTTTAAAATTTTTTTGCATTTATTTTCGAATTTTCTAACTCGGGCCGGGTTCGAACGGGTAGGAAGGAAATTATTTTTGTTCTCTATTTTTCGGCCTATCCTGGCCCGTATGGTCATGAAATGAACCCCGGATGATATTTTTTTATTTTTTAGAATTTTTTTGCATTTATTTTCGAATTTTCTAACTCGGCCCGGGTTCGAACGGGTAGGAAGGAAATTATTTTTGTTCTCAATTTTTCGGTGTGTCCTGACCCGTTTTGTCTTGAAATGAAGCCTGGATGATGTTTTTTAATTTTTAAAATTTTTTTGCATTAATTTTCGAATTTTCTAACTCGGGCCGGGTTCGAACGGGTAGGAAGGAAATTATTTTTGTTCTCTATTTTTCGGCCTATCCTGGCCCGTATGGTCATGAAATGAACCCCGGATGATATTTTTTATTTTTTAGAATTTTTTTGCATTTATTTTCGAATTTTCTAACTCGGCCCGGGTTCGAACGGGTAGGAAGGAAATTATTTTTGTTATCTATTTTTCGGCCTATCTTGGCCTGTATGGTCTTGAAATGGACCCTGGATGATATTTTTTAATTTTTAGAATTTTTTTTCAATTTATTTTTTAAATTTTCTAACTCGTGTCGGGTTCGAACGGATAGGAAGGAAATTTTTTTTGTTCTCGATTTTTCGGTCTGTGCTGACCCGTTTCGTCTTGAAATTAAGCCTGGATGATGTTTTTTAAATTTTTAATAT
>NW_022154934.1:0-4984 GCF_001633185.2 Quercus lobata | reverse complement strand
TTGAAATGTAGCCCGGATGATGTGTTTTAATTTTTAGAATTTTTTTGCATTTGTTTTTGAATTTTCTAACTCGGGTCTAGTTCGAACGGATAGGAAGAAAAATTTTTTTTCTTCTCTATTTTTCGGCCTGTCCTAACCCGTTTCTTCTTGAAATGAAGCCTGGATGATTTTTTTTAATTTTTAAAATTTTTTTGCTTTTATTTTGAATTTTCTAACTCGGGTCGGGTTCGAACGGATTGGAATGAAATTTTTTTTGTTCTTTATTTTTCGGCATGTCCTGACCTGTTTCTTCTTGAAATGTAGCCCGGATGATGTGTTTTAATTTTTAGAATTTTTTTGCATTTTTTTTTGAATTTTGTAGCTCGTGTCGGTTAAGAACGGAGAGGAAGGAAATTATTTTTGTTCTCAAATTTTCGGCCTGTCCTGACCCGTTTCGTCTATAAATGAAGCCTGGATGATGTTTTTTAATTTTTAAAATTTTTTTGCATTTATTTTAGAATTTTCGAACTCGGGCCGATTTCGAACGGGTTGGAAGGAAATTATTTTTGTTCTCTATTTTTCAGCCTATCCTGGCCCGTATTGTCTTGAAATGAACCCTGGATGATGTTTTTTAATTTTTAGAATTTTTTTGCATTTATTTTTTGAATTTTCTAGCTCGGGTCGGGTTCGAACTGATAGGAAGGAAATTATTTTTGTTCTCAATTTTTCGGCCTGTCCTAACCCGTTTTATCTTGAAATGATGCCTGGATGATGTTTTTTAATTTTTAAAATTTTATTACATTTATTTTAGAATTTTCTAACTCGGGCCGGGTTCGAACGGTTGGGAAGGAAATTATTTTTGTCTCAATTTTTCGGCTGTCCTGAACTGTTTCGTCTTGAAATGAAGCCTGGATGATGTTTTTAATTTTTAAAATTTTTTTGCATTTATTTTAGAAATTTTCGAAACTCGGGCCGGGTTTCAACGGGTTTGGAAGGATTATTTTTGGTTCTCTATTTTTCGGCCTATCCTGGCCCGTATGGTCTTGAAATGAACCCAGGATGATGTTTTTTAATTTTTAGAATTTTTTTGCATTTATTTGTTGAATTTTCTAGCTCGGGTCGGGTTCGAACGGATAGAAAGGAAATTATTTTTGTTCTCATTTTTTCGGCCTGTCCTGACCCGTTTCGTCTTGAAATGATGCCTGGATGATGTTTTTATATTTTTATAAATTTTTTGCATTTATTTTAGAATTTTCGAACTCGGGCCGGTTTCGAACGGGTAGGAAGGAAATTATTTTTGTTCTCTATTTTTCGGCCTATCCTGGCCCGTATGGTCTTGAAATGAACCCTTGATGATGTTTTTTAATTTTTAGAATTTTTTTGTATTTATTTTTTGAATTTTCTAGCTCGGGTCGGGTTCGAACGGATAGGAAGGAAATTATTTTTGTTCTCATTTTTTCGGCCTGTCCTGACCCGTTTCGTCTTGAAATGACGCCTGGATGATGTTTTTCAATTTTTAAAATTTTTTTGCATTTATTTTTGAATTTTCGAACTCGGGCCGGTTTCGAACGGGTTGGAAGGAAATTATTTTTGTTCTCTATTTTTCGGCCTATCCTGGCCCGTATGGTCTTAAAATGTACCCTGGGTGATGTTTTTTAATTTTTAGAATTTCTTTGCATTTATTTTTTGAATTTTCTAGCTCGAGTCGGGTTCGAACGGATAGGAAGGAAATTATTTTTGCCCTCAATTTTTCGGCCTCTCCTGACCCGATTCGTCTTGAAATGAAGCCTGGATGATATTTTTTAATTTTTAAAATTTGTTTGCATTTATTTTTGAATTTTCTAACTCGTATCGGGTTCGAACGGATAGGAAGAAAATTTTTTTTGTCCTCGATTTATCGGTCTGTGCTGACCCGTTTCGTCTTGAAATGAAGCCTGGATGATGTTTTTTAATTTTTAAAATTTTTTTGCATTTATTTTTGAATTTTCTAACTCGTGTCGGGTTCGAACGGATAGGAAGGAAATTTTTTTTGTCCTCGATTTATCGGTCTGTGCTGACCCGTTTCGTCTTGAAATGAAGCCTGGATAATGTTTTTTGATTTTTAAAATTTTTTTGCATTTATTTTTTGAATTTTGTTGCTCGTGTCGGGTTAGAACGGAGAGGAAGGAAATTATTTTTGTTCTCAATTTTTCGGCCTGTCCTGACCCGTTTCGTCTAGAAATGAAGCCTGGATGACGTTTTTTAATTTTTAAAATTTTTTTGCATTTATTTTAGAATTTTCGAACTCGGGCCGGTTTCGAACGGGTTGGAAGGAAATTATTTTGTTCTCTATTTTTCAGCCTATCCTGGCCCGTATTGTCTTGAAGTCTTGAAATGAACCCTGGATGATGTTTTTTAATTTTTAGAATTTTTTTGCATTTATTTTTTGAATTTTCTAGCTCGGGTCGGGTTCGAACGGATAAGAAGGAAATTATTTTTGTTCTCAATTTTTCGGCCTGTCCTGACCCGTTTCATCTTGAAATGATGCCTGGATGATGTTTTTTAATTTTTAAAATTTTATTACGTTTATTATAGAATTTTCTAACTCGGGCCGGGTTCGAACGGTTGGGAAGGAAATTATTTTTGTTCTCAATTTTTCGACCTGTCCTGACCTGTTTCGTCTTGAAATGAAGCCTGGATGTTGTTTTTTAATTTTTAAAATTTTTTTGCATTTATTTTAGAATTTTCGAACTCGGGCCGGTTTCGAACGGGTTGGATGGAAATTATTTTTGTTCTCTATTTTTCGGCCTATCCTAGCCCGTATGGTCTTGAAATGAACCCTGGATGATGTTTCTTAATTTTTAGAATTTTTTTGCATTTATTTTTTGAATTTTCTAGCTCGGGTCGGGTTCGAACGTATAGGAAGGAAATTATTTTTGTTCTCATTTTTTCGGCCTATCCTGACCCGTTTCGTCTTGAAATGATGACTGGATGATGTTTTTCAATTTTTAAAATTTTTTTGCATTTATTTTAGAATTTTCTAACTCGGGCCGGGTTCGAACGGATAGGAAGGAAATTATTTTTGTTCTCATTTTTTGGGCCTGTCCTGACACGTTTCGTCTTGAAATGATGCTTGGATGATGTTTTTTCAATTTTTAAATTTTTTTGCATTTATTTTAGATTTTCTAACTCGGGCGTTCGAACGGGGTAGGAAGGAAATATTTTTGTTCTCAATTTTTTCGGTCTGTCCTGACCCGTTTCGTCTTAAATGAATGCCTGGATGAGTTTTTAATTTTTAAAATTTTTTTGCATTTATGTTTCAATTTCTAACTCGGGCGGTTTCGAACGGTAGGAAGGAAATTATTTTGTTCCCTATTTCGCCTATCCTGGCTGTAATGGTCTTTAAATGAAACCCTGATTATGTTTTTATTTTTAGAATTTTTTGCATTATTTTTGAATTTCTACTCCTGCGAGTCGAACCGATGAGAAGGAAATTTTTTTTGTTCTCGATTTTTTGGGCCTGTGCTGACCCGTTTCATCTTGAAATGAAGCCTGAATGCTGTTTTTTAATTTTTAAAATTTTTTTGCATTTATTTTTTGAATTTTCTCGCTGGGGTCGGGTTCGAACGGATAGGAAGGAAATTATTTTTGTTCTCAATTTTTCGGCCTGTCCTGACCCGTTTCGTCTTGAAATGAAGCCTGGATGATGTTTTTTAATTTTTAATATTTTTTTGCATTTATTTTAGAATTTTGGAACTCGGGCCGGTTTCGAACGGGTTGGAAGGAAATTATTTTTGTTCTCTATTTTTCGGCCTATCCTGGCCTGTATGGTCTTAAAATGAACCCTGGGTGATGTTTTTTAATTTTTAGAATTTCGTTGCATTTATTTTTTGAATTTTCTAGCTCGGGTCGGGTTCGAACGGATAGAAAGGAAATTATTTTTGTTCTCAATTTTTCGGCCTGTCCTGACCCGTTTTATCTTGAAATGATGCCTGGATGATGTTTTTTAATTTTTAAAATTTTATTACATTTATTTAAAATTTTATTACATTTATTTTAGAATTTTTTCGAAATCGGGCCGGTTTCGACGGGTGGAAGGAAATTAATTTTTGTTTCTTATTTTTCAAGCCTATCCTGGCCCGTATTGTCTTGAAATGAACCCTAGGATGATGTTTTTAATTTTTAGAATTTTTTTGCATTTATTTTTGAATTTTTCTAGTCGGGTCGGGTTCGAACGGATAGGAAGGAAATTAATTTTTGTTCTCATTTTTCGGCTGTCCTGAACCCGTTTCGTCCTAGAAATGAAGCCTGGAATGATGCTTTTTTTAATTTTTAAAATTTTTTACATTTATTTTAGAATTTTCGAACTCGGGCCGGTTTCGAACGGGTTGGAAGGAAATTATTTTTGTTCTCTATTTTTCAGCCTATCCTGGCCCGTATTGTCTTGAAATGAACCCTGGATGATGTTTTTTAATTTTTAGAATTTTTTTGCATTTATTTTTTGAATTTTCTAGCTCGGGTCGGGTTCGAACGGATAGGAAGGAAATTATTTTTGTTCTCAATTTTTCCGCCTGTCCTGACCCGTTTTATCTTGAAATGATGCCTGGATGATGTTTTTTAATTTTTAAAATTTTATTACATTTATTTTAGAATTTTCTAACTCGGGCCGGGTTCGAACGGTTGGGAAGGAAATTATTTTTGTTCTCAATTTTTCGACCTGTCCTGACCTGTTTCGTCTTGAAATGAAGCCTGGATGTTGTTTTTTAATTTTTAAAATTTTTTTGCATTTATTTTAGAATTTTCGAACTCGGGCCGGTTTCGAACGGGTTGGAAGGAAATTATTTTTGTTCTCTATTTTTCGGCCTATCCTAGCCCGTATGGTCTTGAAATGAACCCTGGAAGATGTTTCTTAATTTTTAGAATTTTTTTGCATTTATTTTTTGAATTTTCTAGCTCGGGTCGGGTTCGAACGTATAGGAAGGAAATTATTTTTGTTCTCATTTTTTCGGCCTATCCTGACCCGTTT
>NW_022154933.1:0-32941 GCF_001633185.2 Quercus lobata | reverse complement strand
TCTAGGTATTGCATGGTCCTCGAACTCAAGCCTATGGGAAAACCAACTACTTCAAAATCAAGTTTTGGACAGAACCAAGGTATTGCATGGTCCTCCGACTCAAACTTATGGGGAAACCAACTACTTAGAAATCAAGTTTTGGACAGAACCAAGGTATTGCATGGTCCTCGAACTCAAGCCTATAGGAAAACCAACTACATAAAAATCAAGTTTTGGACAGAACCAAGGTATTGCATGGTCCTCGGACTCAAACCTATAGGGAAACCAACAACTTAGAAATCAAGTTTTGGACAGAATCAAGGTATTGCATGGTCCTCGAACTCAAGCCTATAGGAAAACCAACTACTTAAAAATCAAGTTTTGGACAGAACCAAGATATTGCATGGTCCTCGGACTAAAACCTATGGGGAAACCAACTACATAGAAATCAAATTTTGGACAGAACCAAGGTATTGCATGGTCCTCGGACTTAAACCTATAGGGATACCAACTACTTAGAAAATCAAGTTTTGGACAGAACCAAGGTATTGCATGGTCCTCGGACTCAAGCCTATGGGGAAACCAACTACTTAAAAATCAAGTTTTGGACAGAACCAAGGTATTGCATGGTCCTCGGACTCAAATCTATGGGGAAACCAACTACTTAAAAATCAAGTTTTTGACATAACCAAGGTATTGCATGGTCCTTGGATTCAAGCCTATGGGGAAACCAATTACTTAAAAATCAAGTTTTGGACAGAACCAAGGTATTGCATGGTCCTCGTACTCAAACCTATGGGGAAACCAACTACTTAGAAATCAAGTTTTGGACAGAATCTAGGTATTGCATGGTCCTCGAACTCAAGCCTATGGGAAAACCAACTACTTAAAAATCAAGTTTTGGACAGAACCAAGGTATTGCATGGTCCTCGGACTCAAACCTATGGAGAAACCAACTACTTAGAAATCAAGTTTTGGACAGAACCAAGGTTTTAGCACTGGTCCCTCCGAACTCAAGGCCTATTCGAAAACCGACTACTTAAAAATCAAGTTTTGGACAGAACCAAGTTATTCGCATGGTCCTCGATCTCAAACCCTATGGGGAATCCAACTACTTAGAATTAAGTTTGGATAGAACCAGGTATTGCAAAATAGTGCCTTTCTGCTTTGTGACTTCAGTAATAGGGAGAAACCAACTAATTATGAATACTTAATTAAGTTTTGGACAGAACCAAGGTATTGCATGGTCCTCGGACTCAAACCTATAGGGAAACCAACTACTTAGAAAATCAAGTTTTGGACAGAACCAAGGTATTGCATGGTCCTTTGACTCAAGCCTATGGGGAAACCAACTACTTAAAAATTAAGTTTTGGACAGAACCAAGGTATTGCATGGTCCTCGGACTCAAGCCTATGGGGAAACCAACTACTTAGAAAATTAAGATTTGGACAGAACCAAGGTATTGCATGGTCCTCGAACTAAAACTTATAGGGAAACCAACTACTTAGAAAATCAAGTTTTGGACAGAACCAAGGTATTGCATGGTCCTCGGAATTAAGCCTATGGGGAAACCAACTACTTAGAAAATGAAGTTTTGGACAGAACCAAGGTATTGCATGGTCCTCGGACTCAAACCGATAGGGAAACCAACTACTTAGAAAATCAAGTTTTGGACAGAAACAAGGTATTGCATGGTCCTCGGACTCAAGCCTATGGGGAAACCAACTACTTAAAAATCAAGTTTTGGACAAAACCAAGGTATTGCATGGTCCACGGACTCAAACCTATAGGGAAACCAACTACTTAGAAATCAAGTTTTGGACAGAATCAAGGTATTGCATGGTCCTGGAACTCAAGCCTATGGGAAAACCAACTACTTAAAAATCAAGTTTTGGACAGAACCACCGTATTGCATGGTCCACGGACTCAAACCTATAGGGAAACCAACTACTTAGAAATCAAGTTTTGGACAGAACCAAGGTATTGCATGGTTCTCGGACTCAAGCCTATGGGGAAACCAACTACTTAGAAAATGATGTTTTGGACAGAACCAAGGTATTGCATGGTCCTCGGACTCAAACCGATCGGGAAACCAACTACTTAGAAAATCAAGTTTTGGACAGAAACAAGGTATTGCATGGTCCTCGGACTCAAGCCTATGGGGAAACCAACTACTTAGAAAATGAAGTTTTGGACAGAACCAAGGTATTGCATGGTACTCGGACTCATACCGATAGGGAAACCAACTACTTAGAAATCATGTTTTGGACAGAACCAAGGTATTGCATGGTCCTCGGACTCAAGTCTATGGCGAAACCAACTACATAAAAATCAAGTTTTGGACAGAACCAAGGTATTGCATGGTCCTCGGACTCTAACCTATAGGGAAACCAACTACTTAGAAATCATGTTTTGGACAGAATCAAGTATTGCATGGTCTTCGAACCTCAAGCCTATGGAAAACCAACTACTAAAGAATAGTTTTTTGGACTGAAACCCAAGGTATTGCATGGTCTTCGACTACAAACCTATGGGGAAACCAACTACTAGAAATCAAGTTTTTGGGACAGAATCAAGGTAATTGCATGTTCCCCTCGAACTCAAGCATAGTGGTGAAAACAACTACTTAAAATAGTTTGGATAGAACCAAGGTATTGCATGGTCCTCGGCTCACCTAGGGGAACAACTACTTCAGAAAATCATGTTTTGGACAGAACCAAGGTAATTGCTGGTTCCCATCGGACTCACTATTGGGAATCGGAACCACTTCTAAGAAAATCAAGTTTTGGACAGAACCAAGGTATTGCATGGTACTCGGACTCATACCGATAGGGAAACCAACTACTTAGAAGTCAAGTTTTGGACAGAACCAAGGTATTGCATGGTCCTCGGACTCAAGTCTATGGCGAAACCAACTACATAAAAATCAAGTTTTGGACAGAACCAAGGTATTGCATGGTCCTTGGACTCAAACCTATAGGGAAACCAACTTCTTAGAAATGAAGTTTTGGACAGAATCAAGGTATTGCATGGTCCTCGAACTCAAGCCTATGAGAAAACCAACTACTTAAAAATCAAGTTTTGGACAGAACCATGGTATTGCATGGTTCTCAGACTCAAACCTATTGGGAAACCAACTACTTAGAAATCAAGTTTTGGATAGAATCAAGGTATTGCATGGTCCTCGTACTCAAGCCTATTGGAAAACCAACTACTTAAAAATCAAGTTTTGGACAGAACCAAGGTATTGTATGGTCCTCGGACTCAAACCTATAGGGAAACCAACTACTTAGAAATCAAGTTTTGAACAGAATCAAGGTATTGCATGGCCCTCGAACTCAAGCCTATAGGAAAACCAACTACTTAAAAATCAAGTTTTGGACAGAACCAAGATATTGCATGGTCCTCGGACTAAAACCTATGGGGGGAAACCAACTACTTAAAAATCAAGTTTTGGACAGAACCAAGGTATTGCATGGTCCTCGGACTCAAACCTATGGGGAAACCAACTACTTAGAAATCAAGTTTTGGACAGAACCAATGTATTGCATGGTCCTCGGACTCAAACCTATGGGGAAACCAACTACTTAGAAATCAAGTTTTGGACAGAACCAAGGTATTGCATGGTCCTCGGAACTCAAGCCTATGGGGAAACCAACTACTTAAAAATCAAGTTTTGGACAGAACCAAGGTATTGCATGGTCCTCGGACTCAAACCTATGGGGAAACCAACTACTTAGAAATCAAGTTTTGGACAGAACCAAGGTATTGCATGGTCCTCGGACTCAAACCTATGGGGAAACCAACTACTTAGAAATCAAGTTTTGGACAGAACCAAGGTATTGCATGGTCCTCGGACTCAAGCCTATGGGGAAACCAACTACTTAAAAATCAAGTTTTGGACAGAACCAAGGTATTGCATGGTCCTCGGACTCAAACCTATAGGGAAACCTGGAGAAACCAACTAAAATTAGAAATTAGTTTTTGCCCAGAACCAAGGTATTGCATGGTCCTCGGACTCAAAACCTATAGGGAAACCAACTACTTAGAAAATCAAGTTTTGGACAGAACCAAGGTATTGCACGGTCCTCGGACTCAAGCCTATGGGGAAACCAACTACTTAAAAATCAAGTTTTGGACAGAACCAAGGTATTGCATGGTCCTCGGACTCAAACCTATAGGGAAACCAACTACTTAGAAATCAAGTTTTGGAGAGAACCAAGGTAATACATGGTCCTCGAACTCAAGCTTATGGGGAAACCGATTACTTAGAAAATCAAGTTTTGGACAGAACCAAGGTATTGCATGTCCTCGGACTCAAACCTATAGGGAAACCAAGTACTTAGAAAATCAAGTTTTGGACAGAAACAAGGTATTGCGCGGTCCTCGGAGTCAAGCCTATGGGGAAACCAACTACAGAAAAATCAAGTTTTGGACAGAACCAAGGTATTGCATGGTCCTCGGACTCAAACCTATAGGGAAACCAACTACTTAGAAATCAAGTTTTGGAGAGAACCAAGGTAATACATGGTCCTCGAACTCAAGCTTATGGGGAAACCGATTACTTAGAAAATCAAGTTTTGGACAGAACCAAGGTATTGCATGGTCCTCGGACTCAAACCTATAGGGAAACCAAGTACTTAGAAAATCAAGTTTTGGTCAGAACCAAGGTATTGCATGGTCCTCGGACTCAAACCTATAGGGAAACCAACTACTTAGAAATCAAGTTTTGGAGAGAACCAAGGTAATACATGGTCCTCGAACTCAAGCTTATGGGGAAACCGATTACTTAGAAAATCAAGTTTTGGTCAGAACCACGGTATTGCATGGTCCTCGGACTCAAACCTATGGAGAAACCAACTACTTAGAAATCAAGTTTTGGACAGAAACAAGGTATTGCGCGGTCCTCGGAGTCAAGCCTATGGCGAAACCAACTACAGAAAAATCAAGTTTTGGACAGAACCAAGGTATTGCATGGGCCTCGGACTCAAACCTATGGGAAAACCAACTACATAAAAATCAAGTTTTGGACAGAACCAAGGTATTGCATGGTCCTCGGACTCAAGCCTATGGGAAAACCAACTACATAAAAATCAAGTTTTGGACAGAACCAAGGTACTGCATGGTCCTCGGACTCAAGCCTATGGGAAAACCAACTACATAAAAATCAAGTTTTGGACAGAACCAAGGATTGCATGGTCCTCGGACATCAAACCTATGGGGAAACCATACTTAGAAATCATCGCTTTGGACAGAACCATGTATTGCAAAAAACCTATGGGGAAACCAACTACTTAGAAAATACAGAGTTTTGGACAGAACCAAGGTATTGCATGGTCCTCGGACTCAAACCTATGGGGAAACCAACTACTTAGAAAATCAAGTTTTGGACAGAACCAAGGTATTGCATGGTCCTCGGACTCAAACCTATAGGGAAACCAACTACTTAGAAATCAAGTTTTGGATAGAACCAAGGTATTGCATCGGTCCTCGAACTCAAGCTTATGGGGAAACCGATTACTTAGAAAATCAAGTTTTGGACAGAACCAAGGTATTGCATGGTCCTCGGACTCAAACCTATAGGGAAACCAACTACTTAGAAAATCAAGTTTTGGACAGAACCAAGTTATTGCATGGTCCTCGGACTCAAGCCTATGGGGAAACCAACTACATAAAATCAAGTTTTGGACAGAACCAAGGTATTGCATGGTCCTCGGACTCAAACCTTTGGGGAAACCAACTACTTAAAAATCAAGTTTTGGACAGAACCAAGATATTGCATGGTCCTTGGACTCAAGCCTATGGGGAAACCAATTACTTAAAAATCACGTTTTGGATAGAACCAAGGTATTGCATGGTCCTCGGACTCAAACCTATGGGGAATCCAACTACTTAGAAATCAAGTTTTGGACAGAATCAAGGTATTGCATGGTCCTCGAACTCAAGCCTATGGGAAAACCAACTACTTAAAAATTAAGTTTTGGACAGAACCAAGGTATTGCATGGTCCTCGGACTCAAACCTATAGGGAAACCAACTACTTAGAAATCAAGTTTTGGACAGAACCAAGGTATTGCTTGGTCCTCGAACTCAAGCCTATGGGAAAAACAACTACTTAAAAATCAAGTTTTGGACAGAACCAAGGTATTGCATGGTTCTCGGACTCAAACCCATGGGGAAACCAACTACTTAGAAATCAAGTTTTGGACAGAACCAAGGTATTGCATGGTCCTCGGACTAAAACCTATAAGGAAACCAACTACTTAGAAAATCCAGTTTTGGACAGAACCAAGGTATTGCATGGTCCTCGGACTCAAGCCTCTGGGGAAACCAACTACTTAAAAATCATGTTTTGGACAGAACCAAGGTATTGCATGGTCCTCGGACTCAAACCAATAGGGAAACCAACTACTTAGAAATCAAGTTTTGGAAAGAATCAAGGTATTGCATGGTCCTCGAACTCAAGCCTATTGGAAAAACAACTACTTAAAAATCAAGTTTTGGACAGAACCAAGGTATTGCATGGTTCTCGGACTCAAACCTATGGGGAAACCAACTACTTAGAAATCAAGTTTTGGACAGAATCAAGGTATTGCATGGTCCTCGAACTCAAGCCTATGGGAAAACCAACTACCTAAAAATCAAGTTTTGGACAGAACCAAGGTATTGCATGGTCCTCGGATTCAAACCTATAGGGAAATCAACTACTTAGAAATCAAGTTTTGGACAGAATCAAGGTATTGCATGGTCCTCGAACTCAAGCCTATAGGAAAACCAACTACTTAAAAATCAAGTTTTAGACAGAACCAAGGTATGGGGAAACCAACTTCTTAAAAATCAAGTTTTGGACGGAACCAAGGTATTGCATGGTCCTCGGACTCAAACCTATGGGGAAACCAACTACTTAAAAAATCAAGTTTTGGACGGAACCAAGGTATTGCATGGTTCTCGGACTCAAACCTATGGAGAAACCAACTACTTAAAGAATCAAGTTTTAGACAGAACCAAGGTATTGCATGGTCCTCGGACTCAAACCTATGAAGAAACCAACTACTTAAAAAATCAAGTTTTGGACAGAACCAAGGTATTGCATGGTCCTCGGACTCAAACCTATGGGGAAAACAACTACTTAAAAATCAAGTTTTGGATAGAACCAAGGTATTGCATGGTTCTCGGACTCAAACCTATGGGGAAACCAATTACTTAAAAATCAAGTTTTGGACAGAACCAAGGTATTGCATGGTCCTCGGACTCAAACCTATGGGGAAACCAACTACATAAAAAATCAAGTTTTGGATAGAAGTAAGGTATTGCATGGTCCTCGGACTCAAACCTATGGGGAAACCAACTACTTAAAAAAATCAAGTTTTGGACAGAACCAAGGTATTGCATGGTCCTCGGACTCAAACCTATGGGGAAACCAACTACTTAAAAATCAAGTTTTCGATGGAACCAAGGTATTGCATGGTCCTCGGACTAAAACCTATGGGGAAACCAACTACTTAAAAAATCAAGTTTTGTACAGAACCAAGGTATTGCATGGCCCTCGGACTCAAACCTATGGGGAAACCAACTACTTAAAAAATCAAGTTTTGGACAGAACCAAGGTATTGTATGGTCCTTGGAGTCAAACCTATATGGAAACCAACTACTTAAAAAATCAAGTTTTGGACAGAACCAAGGTATTGCGTGGTCCTCGGACTCAAACCTATGGGGAAACCAACTACTTAAAAATCAAGTTTTGGATAGAACCAAGGTATTGCATGGTCCTCGGACTGAAATCTATGGGGAAACCAACTACTTAAAAAATCAAGTTTTGGATAGAACTAAGGTATTGCATGGTCCTCAGACTCAAACCTATGGGGATACCAACTACTTAAAAAAATCAAGTTTTGGACAGAACCAAGGTATTGCATGGTCCTCGGACTCAAACCTATGGGGAAACCAACTGCTTAAAAAATCATGTTTTGGATAGAACTAAGGTATTGCATGGTCCTCAGACTCAAACCTACGGGGAAACCAACTACTTAAAAAATGAAGTTTTGTACAGAACCAAGGTATTGCATGGCCTCGAACTCAAACCTATGGGGAAACCAACTACTTAAAAAATCAAGTTTTGGACAGAACCAAGGTATTGTATGGTCCTTGGAGTCAAACCTATGGGGACACCAACTACTTAAAAAATCAAGTTTTGGACAGATCCAAGGTATTGCATGGTCCTCGGACTCAAACCTATGGGGAAACCAACTACTTAAAAATCAAGTTTTGGATAGAACCAAGGTATTGCATGGTCCTCGACTCAAAACCTATGGGGAAAACCAACTAATTTAAAATACAGTTTTGGATAGAATAAGGTATTGCATTGGCCTCGGACTCAACTATGGGGAAACCAATTACCTTAAAAAATCAGTTTGGACGAAACAAGCGTAATTGCATGGTATCGGACTCAACTTATGGGGAAACCAACTACTTAAAAAATCAAGGTTTTTGGACAGAAACCAAGGAATGCTATGGTCCTCGGACTCAAACTATGGGGAAACCATACTTAAAAATCATGTTTTGGACAGATCCAGTATTTGCATGGTCCTCGGATCAAACCTATGGAGAGAAGCAACTACTTAAAAAATCAAGTTTTGGACAGAACAAGGCAGTGCATGGTCCTAGACTCAAACCTATGGGAAACCAACTACTTAGAAAATCAAGTTTCTTTGGACAGAACGAGGTATTCGTAATCGGTCCTCAACTCAACTATGGGGAAACCAACTACTTAAAAGTCAAGTTTTGGAACAAGAACAAGGTATCGGCCTCATGGGTCCTGGACTCAAACTATGGGGAAACCAACTTTTAAAAAATGCAAGTTTTGGATGGAACAAAGGTATTGCTGTCCCAGCTAAACCTATGGGGGAAACCTCACTACTTAAAAAATTAAATGTTTTTGGACAGAACCAAGGTATTGCATGGTCCTCGGACTTAACCCTATGGGGAAACCAACTATTTAAAAATCAAGTTTTGGACAGAACCAAGGTATTGCATGGTCCTCGGACTCAAACCTATAGGGAGACCAACTACTTAGAAATCAAGTTTTGGACAGAATCAAGGTATTGCATGGTCTTGGAACTTAAGCCTATGGGAAAACCAACTACTTAAAAATCAAGTTTTGGACAGAACGACCGTATTGCATGGTCCTCGGACTCAAACCTATGGGGAAACCAACTACTTAGAAATTAAGTTTTGGACAGAACCAAGGTATTGCATGGTCCTCGGACTCAAACCTATGGGGAAACCAACTACTTAGAAATCAAGTTTTGGACAGAATCAAGGTATTGCATGGTCTTGGAACTTAAGCCTATGGGAAAACCAACTACTTAAAAATCAAGTTTTGGACAGAACGACCGTATTGCATGGTCCTCGGACTCAAACCTATGGGGAAACCAACTACTTAGAAATCAAGTTTTGGACAGAACCAAGGTATTGCATGTTCCTCGGACTCAAGCCTATGGGGAAACCAACTACTTAGAAAATGAAGTTTTGGACAGAACCAAGGTATTGCATGGTCCTCGGACTCAAACCTATAGGGAAACCAACTACTTAGAAAATCAAGTTTTGGACAGAACCAAGGTATTGCATGGTCCTCGGACTCAAGCCTATGGGGAAACCAACTACATAAAAATCAAGTGTTGGACAGAACCAAGGTATTGCATGGTCCTCGGACTCAAACCTATAGGGAAACCAACTACTTAGATATCAAGTTTTGGACAGAATCAAGGTATTGCATGGTCCTCGAACTCAAACCTATGGGAAAACCAACTACTTAAAAATCAAGTTTTGGACAGAACCAAGGTATTTGCATGGTCCCCTCTTAGGACTCAAGCCTATGGGAAAACCAACTACTTAAAAATCAAGTTTTGGACAGAACCAAGGTATTGCATGGTCCTCGGACTCAAGCCTATGGGGAAACCAACTACTTAAAAATCAAGTTTTGGACAGAACCAAGGTATTGCATGGTCCTCGGACTAAAGCCTATGGGGAAACCAACTACTTAAAAATTATGTTTTGGACAGAACCAAGGTATTGCATGGTCCTCGGACTCAAACTTATGGGGAAACCAACTACTTAGAAATCAGGTTTTGGACAGAACCAAGGTATTGCATGGTCCTCGGACTCAAGCCTATGGGGAAACCAACTACTTAGAACATCAAGTTTTGGACAGAACCAAGGTATTGCATGGTCCTCGGACTTAAGCCTATGGGGAAACCAACTTCTTAAAAATCAAGTTTTGGACATGAATCAAGGTATGCATGGTCTTGAAAACTCAAGCCTATGGGAAAACCAACTACTTAAAAATCAAGTTTTGGATAAACGAACCGTATAGACATGGTCCTCAGACCAAACCTATGGGGAACTCAACTATCTTAGAAATCAGTATTTGACAGAACCAAAGGTATTTGCATGGTTCCTTCGGACTCAGCCTATGGGGAAACCAACTACTTAGAGAATGAAGTTTTGGACAGAACCAAGGTATTGCATGGTCCTCGGACTCAAACCTATAGGGAAACCAACTACTTAGAAAATCAAGTTTTGGACAGAACCAAGGTATTGCATGGTCCTCGGACTTAAGCCTATGGGGAAACCAACTACATAAAAATCAAGTGTTGGATAGAACCAAGGTATTGCATGGTCCTCGGACTCAAACCTATGGGGAAACCAACTACTTAGAAATCAAGTTTTGGACAGAACCAAGGTATTGCATGGTCCTCGGCCTCAAACCTATGGGGAAACCAACTACTTAGAAATCAAATTTTGGACAGAACCAAGGTATTGCATGGTCCTCGGACTCAACCCTACGGGGAAACCAACTACTTAAAAATCAAGTTTTGGACAGAACCAAGGTATTGCATTGTCCTCGGACTCAAACCTATGGGAAAACCAACTGCATAAAAATCAAGTTTTGGACAGAACCAAGGTATTGCATGGTCGTCGGACTCAAACCTATGGGGAAACCAACTACTTAGAAATCAAGTTTTGGACAGAATCAAGGTATTGCATGGTCCTCGAACTCAAGCCTATGGGAAAACCAACTACTTAAAAATTAAGTTTTGGACAGAACCAAGGTATTGCATGGTCCTCGGACTCAAACCTATGGGGAAACCAACTACTTAGAAAATCAGGTTTTGGGGACAGAAACAAGGTATTGCATGCCCGGATCAAAGCCTATGGGGGAAACCAACTACTTAGAACATCAAGTTTTGGCAGAACAAAGGTATTGCATGGTCCCTCGACTTAAGCCTATGGGAAAACCAACTTCTTAAAAATCAAGTTTTGGACAGAACCAAGGTATTGCATGGTCCTCGGACTCAAACCTATAGGGAAACCAACTACTTAGAAATCAAGTTTTGGACAGAATCAAGGTATTGCATGGTCTTGGAACTCAAGCCTATGGGAAAACCAACTACTTAAAAATCAAGTTTTAGACAGAACGACCGTATTGCATGGTCCTCGGACTCAAACCTATGGGGAAACCAACTACTTAGAAATCAAGTTTTGGACAGAACCAAGGTATTGCATGGTCCTCGGACTCAAGCCTATGGGGAAACCAACTACTTAGAGAATGAAGTTTTGGACAGAACCAAGGTATTGCATGGTCCTCGGACTCAAACCTATAGGGAAACCAACTACTTAGAAAATCAAGTTTTGGACAGAACCAAGGTATTGCATGGTCCTCGGACTTAAGCCTATGGGGAAACCAACTACATAAAAATCAAGTGTTGGATAGAACCAAGGTATTGCATGGTCCTCGGACTCAAACCTATGGGGAAACCAACTACTTAGAAATCAAGTTTTGGACAGAAACAAGGTATTGCATGGTCCTCGGCCTCAAACCTATGGGGAAACCAACTACTTAGAAATCAAATTTTGGACAGAACCAAGGTATTGCATGGTCCTCGGACTCAACCCTACGGGGAAACCAACTACTTAAAAATCAAGTTTTGGACAGAACCAAGGTATTGCATGGTCCTCGGACTCAAACCTATGGGAAAACCAACTGCATAAAAATCAAGTTTTGGACAGAACCAAGGTATTGCATGGTCGTCGGACTCAAACCTATGGGGAAACCAACTACTTAGAAATCAAGTTTTGGACAGAATCAAGGTATTGCATGGTCCTCGAACTCAAGCCTATGGGAAAACCAACTACTTAAAAATTAAGTTTTGGACAGAACCAAGGTATTGCATGGTCCTCGGACTCAAACTATGGGAAACCAACTACTTAGAAATCAAGTTTTGGACAGAACCAAGGTATTGCATGGTCCTCGGACTCAAGCCTATGGGGAAACCAACTACTTAGAAAATCAAGTTTTGGACAGAACCAAGGTATTGCATGGTCCTCGGACTTAAGCCTATGGGGAAACCAACTTCTTAAAAATCAAGTTTTGGACAGAACCAAGGTATTGCATGGTCCTCGGACTCAAACCTATAGGGAAACCAACTACTTAGAAATCAAGTTTTGGACAGAATCAAGGTATTGCATGGTCTTGGAACTCAAGCCTATGGGAAAACCAACTACTTAAAAATCAAGTTTTGGACAGAACGACCGTATTGCATGGTCCTCGGACTCAAACCTATGGGGAAACCAACTACTTAGAAATCAAGTTTTGGACAGAACCAAGGTATTGCATGGTCCTCGGACTCAAGCCTATGGGGAAACCAACTACTTAGAAAATGAAGTTTTGGACAGAACCAAGGTATTGCATGGTCCTCGGACTCAAACCTATAGGGAAACCAACTACTTAGAAAATCAAGTTTTGGACAGAACCAAGGTATTGCATGGTCCTCGGACTCAAGCCTATGGGGAAACCAACTACATAAAAATCAAGTGTTGGACAGAACCAAGGTATTGCATGGTCCTCGGACTCAAACCTATAGGGAAA
Organism: Quercus lobata; assembly: GCF_001633185.2. Classification (NCBI taxonomy): domain Eukaryota; kingdom Viridiplantae; phylum Streptophyta; class Magnoliopsida; order Fagales; family Fagaceae; genus Quercus; species Quercus lobata. The sequence continues at coordinate 20,034 of NW_022154933.1, read as the reverse complement.
CCAACTACTTAGAAAATCAAGTTTTGGACAGAACCAAGGTATTGCATGGTCCTCGGACTCAAACCTATGGGGAAACCAACTACTTAAAAATCAAGTTTTGGACAGAACCAAGGTATTGCATGGTCCTCGGACTCAAACCTATGGGAAACCAACTACTTAGATATCAAGTTTTGGACAGAACCAAGGTATTGCATGGTCCTCGAACTCAAACCTATGGGAAAACCAACTACTTAAAAATCAAGTTTTGGACAGAACCAAGGTATTGCATGGTCTTCGGACTCAAACCTATGGGGAAACCAACTACTTAGAAATCAAGTTTTGGACAGAATCAAGGTATGCATGTCCTCAACTCGCCAAGCCTATGGGAAAACAACTACTTAAAAATCAAGTTTTGGACAGAACCAAGTATTTGCATGGTCCCGGACTCAAACCTATGGGGAAACCAACTAATTAGAAATCAAGTTTTGGACAGAATCAAGGTATTGCATGGTCCTCGAACTCAAGCCTATGGGAAAACCAACTACTTAAAAATCAAGTTTTTGAAAGAACCAAGGTATTGCATGGTCCTCGGACTCAAACCTATACGGGAACAAACTACTTAGAAATCAAGTTTTGGACAGAATCAAGGTATTGCATGGTCCTCGAACTCAAGCCTATGGGAAAACCAACTACATAAAAATCAAGTTTTAGATAGAAACTAGGGTATTGGCATGGTCCTCGGACTCAAACCTATGGGGAAACCAACTACTTAATAATCAAGTTTTGGAACAGAACCAAGGTATTGTATGGTCCTCGTACTCAAACCTATGGGGAAACCAACTACTTAAAAATCAAGTTTTCGACAGAACCAAGGTATTGCATGGTCCTCGGACTCAAACCTACGGGGAAACTAACTACTTAATAAATCAAGTTTTGGACAGAACGAAGGTATTGCATGGTCCTCGGACTCAAACCTATGGGAAACCAACTACTTAAAAATCAAGTTTTGGACATAACCAAGGTATTGCATGGTTCTCGGACTCAAACCTATGGGGAAACCAACTACTTAAAATATGGGGAAACCAACTTCTTAAAAATTAAGTTTTGGACAGAACCAAGGTATTGCATGGTCCTCGTACTCAAACCTATGGGGAAGCCACTTACTTAATAAATCAAGTTTTGGATAGAACCAAGGTATTGCATGGTCCTCGGACTCAAACCTATGGGGAAACCAACTACTTAATAAATCAAGTTTTGGACAGAACCAAGGTATAGCATGGTCCTCGGACTCAAACCTATGGGGAAGCTAACTACTTAATAAATCAAGTTTTGGACAGAATGAAGGTATTGCATGGTCCTCGGACTCAAACCTATGGGAAACCAACTACTTTAAAATCAAGTTTTGGACAGAACCAAGGTATTGCATGGTTCTCGGACTCAAACCTATGGGGAAACCAACTACTTAAAAAATGGGGAAACCAACTTCTTAAAAATTAAGTTTTGGACAGAACCAAGGTATTGCATGCGTCCTTCGGACTCAACTATGGGAAAACCAACTTACTATAAATTCAAGTTTTGGACAAGAAAACCAAGGGTATTGTTATTGTCCTCGTACTTCAACCTATGGGGAAACCACTATTAAAAATCAACGTTTTCGACGAACAAGGGTATTCATTGGTCCTCGGACTAAAACCTATGGGAAACTAACTACTTAATAAATTCAAGTTTTGGACAGAAAGAAGGTATTGCATGGTCCTCGGACCAAACCTATGGAAAACCAACTACTAAAAAAATCAAGTTTTGGACATAACCAAGGTATTGCATGGTTCTCGGACTCAAACCTATGGGGAAACCAACTACTTAAAATATGGGGAAACCAACTTCTTAAAAATTAAGTTTTTGACAGAACCAAGGTATTGCATGGTCCTCGTACTCAAACCTATGGGGAAACCACTTACTTAATAAATCAAGTTTTGGATAGAACCAAGGTATTGCATGGTCCTCGGACTCAAACCTATGGGGAAACCAACTACTTAATAAATCAAGTTTTGGACAGAACCAAGGTATAGCATGGTCCTCGGACTCAAACCTATGGGGAAGCTAACTACTTAATAAATCAAGTTTTGGACAGAATGAAGGTATTGCATGGTCCTCGGACTCAAACCTATGGGAAACCAACTACTTAAAAATCAAGTTTTGGACAGAACCAAGGTATTGCATGGTTCTCGGACTCAAACCTATGGGAAACCAACTACTTAAAAAATGGGGAACAAACTTTCTTTAAAAATTAAGTTTTTGACAGAACCAAGTATTGCCATGGTTCTCGGAACTCAACTATGGGGGTCCTCGGACTCAAACCTATGGGAAACCAACTACTTAGATATCAAGTTTTGGACAGAACCAAGGTATTGCATGGTCCTCGAACTCAAACCTATGGGGAAACCAACTACTTAAAAATCAAGTTTTGGACAGAACCAAGGTATTGCATGGTCCTCGAACTCAAACCTATGGGAAACCAACTACTTAGATATCAAGTTTTGGACAGAACCAAAGTATTGCATGGTCCTCGGACTCAAACCTAAGGGGAAACCAACTACTTAAATATCAAGTTTTGGACAGAATCAAGGTATTGCATGGTCTCGGACTCAAACCTATGGGAAACCAACTACTTAAAAAGCTAAGTTTTTGACAGAACCAGGTATTGCATGGTCCTCGGACTCAAACCTATGGGGAAACCACTCTTAAAAGCTAAGTTTGGCAGAACCAAGGTATTGCATGGTTCCTCGGACTCAACCTATAGGGAACCAACTACTTAAAATCAAGTTTTTTGGGACAGAAACAGGTATTGCATGGTTCTCGACTCAAACCTATAGGGAAAACCAAACTACTTAAAAAGCTAAGTTTTGAATAGAACCAGGTTATTTGCATGGTCTCGGACTCAAACCTATAGGGAAACCAACTACTTAAAAAGCTAAGTTTTGAATAGAACCAAGGTATTGCATGGTCCTCGGACTCAAACCTATAGGGAAACCAACTACTTAAAAAGCTAAGTTTTGGACAGAACCAAGGTATTGCATCGTCCTCGGACTCAAACCTATGGGGAAACCAACTACTTAAAAATCAAGTTTTGGACAGAACCAAGGTATTGCATGGTCCTCGGACTCAAACCTATGGGGAAACCAACTACTTAAAAAGTTAAGTTTTGGACAGAACCAAGGTATTACATGGTCCTCGGACTCAAACCTATGGAGAAACCAACTATTTAAAAAGCTAAGTTTTGGACAGAACCAAGGTATTGCATGGTCCTCGAACTCAAACCTATAGGGAAACCAACTACTTAAAAATCAAGTTTTGGACAGAACCAAGGTATTTCATGGTCCTCAGACTCAAACCTATAGGGAAACCAACTACTTAAAAAGCTAAGTTTTTGACAGAACCAAGGTATTGCATGGTCCTCGGACTCAAACCTATGGGGAAACCAACTACTTAAAAAATCTAGTTTTGGACAGAACCAAGGTATTGCATGGTTCTCAGACTCAAACCTATGGGGAAACCAACTACTTAAAAAGTTAAGTTTTGGACAGAACCAAGGTATTGCATAGTCCTCGGACTCAAACTTATGGGGAAACCAACTACTTAAAAATCAAGTTTTGGATAGAACCAAGGTATTGCATGGTCCTCGAACTCAAACCTATGGGGAAACCAACTACTTAAAAAGCTAAGTTTTTGACAGAACCAAGGTATTGCATGGTCCTCGGACTCAAACCTATGGGGAAACCAACTACTTAAAAAGCTAAGTTTTTGACAGAACCAAGGTATTGCATGGTCCTCGGACTCAAATCTATAGGGAAACCAACTACTTAAAAATCAAGTTTTGGACAGAACCAAGGTATTGCATGGTCCTCGGACTCAAACCTATAGAGAAACCAACTACTTAAAAAGCTAAATTTTGAATAGAACCAAGGTATTGCATGGTCCTCGGACTCAAACCTATGGGGAAACCAACTACTTAAAAAATCTAGTTTTGGACAGAACCAAGGTATTGCATGGTTCTCAGACTCAAACCTATGGGGAAACCAACTACTTAAAAAGCTAAGTTTTGGACAGAACCAAGGTATTGCATGGTCCTCGGACTCAAACCTATGGGGAAACCAACTACTTAAAAAAGCTAAGTTTTGGACAGAACCAAGGTATTGCATGGTCTTCGAACTCGAACCTATGGGGAAACCAACTACTTAAAAAAACTAAGTTTTTGACAGAACCAAGATATTGCATGGTCCTCGGACTCGAACCTATGGGGAAACCAACTACTTAAAAAAGCTAAGTTTTGGACAGAACCAAGATATTGCATGGTCCTCGGACTCAAACCTATGGGGAAACCAACTACTTAAAAAATCAAGTTTTGGACAAAACCAAGATATTGCATGGTCCTCGGACTCAAGCCTATGGGGAAACCAACTACTTAAAAAATCAAATTTTAGACAGAACTAAGGTATTGCATGGTCCTTAGACTCAAACCTATGGGGAAACCAACTGCTAAAAAATCAAGTTTTGGACAGAACCAAGGTATTGCATAGTCCTCGGACTCGAACCTATGAGGAAACCAACTACCTAAAGGAAATCTGGATACTAAGTTGGACCTAACAACACACGGGACATCTCGGATGATGCCTATATCTCCATTGAAGGAGGTTCAGACACGAGTTCAACGCCCTATGAGTGCGGGTAAGCTAACATTCCGAAACATGATTCTAAATATATCGCATGCATAACTATTTATACTTATTAAGATAACTAGTTCAAAAATCATAAGGTCCGTAACAATAGTAAGTATCAACGAGGGCAACTGACATGTAATCAAAAGAAAAGAGGAAGAAAAGAATTTCATATATGTGTTCAACAGGTTCAACTACAAGCAAATTATAAAAGTTTCAAGATAAAAGGGAAACTAGTCAATCATTAAACTAAAAACAGATACGGAGGCTGGCTGGGGTTTCTACTTCTTCAATTTTGTGTCGGCCACATCCTGGGAAGGCAGAACAGGACTAGCTTCGACGCCCTGGAGGACAGTCCCTTCTGGGGAAGGCTGAGCAAGATCGGTGTCGATACTCTTGGGGACCTCAGCGAGGGGAATTGCCTGCAAGGGCTAGGCAAGGATGGCTGGCTCGTCGGCATCAGGGATCTGAGCGCTGACCATAGGCTCGGCATCCTCTTTGGGCACCTCGGGATCCATACTTTCAAGTGCTTCTATCACATCATGAAGCTTTCCCCCTTTAAGCGACTCACGAGGAGGGACGCTGATCTGTGCAGCTTCTGACTGAGTAACCCCTGCCTCGTGTTGATCGCTCATAGCCTCGGAGCTGGCAGAGGCGGCCTCACGGATGGCTGGTGGGTAAAATATGCTCTCCGCTTTCCATAAATCAGACGAAGCATCCACCCCAGCTCGCTTTAAGGCCTCTTCCCAAACCTGGGAGCAGTATAGCCTGCACACTCCGGGAATTTGGGCTTTAAGGGAGGCTTGGGTTTCAACAACCCCCATATTGTAACCCTCATCCTCAGCCTTGTCCCTAGCAGCTTCGGCCTCGTTTCTGGCAAACTCAGCCTCCTGCTTGGCCCTCACGGCTTCGTCCCGGGCATACTCCGCCACACCTTTAGCATTCTCTGCCGAGATCAATCTTTTCTTCAAATCACTGATCTGCTCCTTGACTATTTGCAACTGATCCTCAGCTTCTAGTAGACGTTTTGTCTGTTCCTCGGCCTGTTTTTGGGTGCCATCTAAACCCGCCGAAACGCTATCCCTTTCTCAGATAGCCTTCTTTAAAGCCTTCTTAGCCTTTGCAAGGTCGTCCTTGGAAGCTTTGAGAGTCCGCGCGGCGTCTATGCGTTTGCAGCGTTCATTCTCGGGGGCCTTACTCTACTTGTTAACTTCCTCCTCCATCCTATAGGTGGCCTGGAGAGCTTGTCAAGTGAGATAAATACATCGTGAGTTACAGACCGGGAGCAAGAGTTAATAAAGTTTTAGGTTTCAAGAGCCTTACCATGCCCAAGTACCTCTTCGTACTGAGGAAAACCTCCTGCATCCTCATTTTCTTCAACTCATCCACGTCGGTGGGAAGTAGCATGGTTCTCCCTAATGCGTCGGCCACATAACCGTCCTCGCCATCTCCAAGATCCCTCATGGACGCGGTTTCTAGTAGTGGCCCCCCGTGGAGCATTGGGGCGGGAAGCTAGGCGCTTGGCAAGGATTGGGCTTCGATCCCCTTCCTCTTGCTTTGGGCGGATTGGACTTCGGTCTCTTTACCCTTGCTTTGGTGCCCAATCTTTAATTGTTTCACACACGGGGCTTCATTCCTCTCCTTATAAGATTGTGATTTTCCCCCGTTCATAGGCTCCTTACCCTTGGGACTCCTCTTTCTCTTTGAGTCGGTAGGCTCCGGCTGAGGAGGCAGAGCTGTTTGAGGAAGAGTAGGAAGTTTGGGGCGGGGAGATTGTGGCTGCGACTTGGTGGAGGATGACCTGGTCTGGATGGTCTGGGGCTGAGGTGGTGGAGATGGAACACTGGACTGCGATGTTCCTTGCGCACCCTTCCCTAGTTGACCCTCGAGGAGGTCAAGTAAGCTGGTCGGGGGCTTTCTCTTAAGTCCCATCTCGGTTCAGGAGGATGTACCTACTGACAATAGCTCCGCTTCGGACAAGTCTGGGTCCCCTAGATCGCCAGAAGGATCCTCGGATGGGTCGGCTTGATCAAATGCCCCAAAACCCTCCTCGGACGGATCCAGATTATCTTCGTCCTCCGCTGCGCGATGAAGCGACGAAGAGCCCACAAATGGGATGCCCACTGGGACAGGAGATCCTTTGGAGATCAAAAACCCTTGTTCAACTATGGTAATTTTTGGAGCCGAGGACAGATAGCGCTAATCACGTGCTTTGGGTTGGCGAACGACTTCTGAAGGGGAGCGTACCCTAAGATTTTGTGAGCGGCTCTGACTTGACCATCATTGTCATTTACAAAAACTGCCGCCTGAAGAACAGTCTCCAAATCCACCCGGTTAACTAGGTGAAAGTGCCAATGAAAGGCGTTGGGATCTGCAAGAAAAAGACATGCGCATGGTTAGTAACCGAACCACGTCAAATTAAAATGGTGCAAAGGATCAGCACCCTTCCACTCTCTATATCCCACCTGGTTCTCCCTCCACCATTGGGCATGGAACGCCGTCGTGCCATTCCCCATATAGAATAAGAAAGTCTTTGTTCAACCCCTTGCTGGAGTTGGGGAGGCACTGAATTAGCCGAACCCTTTCGTCTCTGGTCTTCATATAATAGATTTTGCCCTTTAATTTTTGGAGATTGTAGCACCAATTCACGTCATGATGGGTTAGTCTTAGCCCCATTTTCTCATTTAGGGCATCCACACAACCCAGAATCCTAAACATATTGACAGCGCATTGGGTGGGAGTTAACCGGAAATGCCTAAGGTAATTCTTCATTACTGGCCCCATGGGGATTCTCATACCCCCCTCTACGAAGGCGATAACAGGAATTACCACCTCGCCCGTATTTCTCAGAATATGCCACTCCCCCATCTTACAGTGCCTCAAACTCACGTTGGTGGGAATTCTATAATCGGCGATGAACTTTTCCATCACCTCTTCAGTCTCAACCAATTTCCTCAGTCTCATTTTAACCATCTCTAAGAACTACTAAACAGCCTTAACCAACTACGGGAGAAGGAGAGGGACAAGAGAAAAATAAATCCAGAAAGGAAAAAGTACTAGTTAATGGAGGCAGAGAACTTACAGAAAAGAGGAAAGGTGCCTCGGACAGGCTTTTTGATGCTGGAGATAGACTTGAGTTTGGACGAAAATTCAGTTGAACCCAAGGTATATGCGCTAGAACTCTTAAGTGCAAAACTGAAGAGAAAAATCAGTTCCAAAAATCATTTATGCCTCCTATCGAAAGTAACTGCACGAATTTTCCCGCCCATAAAGGCAAGGAAATCTCCACCGTTAGATCTCCATCATGCCGTTGAACGTGGGAAGCACAGAGCCGCCTGCATTTAATAAGGACACGTTTCACCTTCCAAAGGCTCTAAGAACGTGTCTCGGGTAGGCGAAAAGTCTCGAGAACCGATAGGTGACAAGGATTAACAAGCATTGACAGACGTCTGATGTCATCAAAACCCTCCTATCCGTCCGAGGAGCCGGATAGCAGGATTTTAAGGGGCTATTGTGGGGCCAGAGAACTTACGACCCGGCTCGCTTTCCACTAGGGCCCAGGGCCCGTGCCGAGGAGGGTAGTTGCCGAGGACAAGTAGGAAAAGACCAAATAGCCTAGAGACGCAGCTGAGGATGGCCCTGTCTTCGGCATCCCAAGACTTCGAAGGGAAGAGTGACATATCGTCAAAGGCAGTCTCCAAAAGGCCCCCAGGAGAAAAGGCGAGTAGAATGGGATTCACGTGGGGGTACGGTGTGGAGGTGGTTCAAGGTAAATATGTCCCCTCCGCATTGAATGCGTCCACAAACGTCCTAACCATGTTAATGAGAAAAAACGCATGAACAGTGTAGTTTCGGTTATTGCAACTAACAAAAAGCAAGGGGAGGCAGCTGATGGGATAGATACTTGAATGGGCACCTGCCTGATCAACAGGTGGAGGGCCAGGATCAGCCAAGAAAGGCTATATAATGTGAAGACTGATGTGCCAAAAAAGGTTGGGGGGGAAAAAAGGTCAAGAACAAGAGCCTCCTAGACCGCTTCAAGGAGAAAGACTCCTCAAGCGAACACGGTTTAATTCTATATGAACACCACGACTAACCACCGTCTGGTGACCAAGGCCTATCCTTTAAAACCCACGCTCTACAAATGATATTGTTTGGGCCTTTTTACGTGCGAACCCAATATCATTTTGGGTCGTTACAAATTGAGTCCTTACATATATATATATATATATATATATATATATTGGGGTTTGCATTACTTTTATGGTGTTCATGATTAACTTTGCAAATTTGGAGATAAATTATCAACGTTTGAGTTTGAGTTTGAGTTTAAATTAAACTTATTAAAGAGATAGAGTTTCACTTTTTGTTAAATTTGGACTTATTTAAACACGTTTATTTAAATAAAATGATAATTTTTTTTTATAAATATTGTGTTGACGTAGAAAATTGTGAGAGCTTCAGAGACTTCAGATTAAACAAAAATAATTCTATTTTAAAAAAATGATAATAATGACATTGAGTTTAAATTGGACTTGTTAGAGAGATAGAGTTTCACTCCTTGTCAAGTTTGGATTAAACAAAAATAATTTTGTTTAAATAAAATGATAATTTTATTTAAATATTGTGTTGACATGAAAAATTGTGAGAATTTCAAAGGTTTCGGTTTTATATATATACTAGTATTATACATTGCACGGCTTAATAAAAAAATTATATATAATTTTTTTTAAATATATATTTTTTGATAATATAAGTAAATTTAATAACAAATAAAATAGTAAAAATATTTTAAAAATTATGGCTAGTTTTAAATTTCAAAAAGCTCTTAGTAGTAAAATTGTAAGTTTTATATTATGGCAAGTTTTATATATGGCACTTAAAAATCTTTCCATTATTCTTGCTAACGTGAAGAGTAGTAAAAGTGCTAACCATATATAAACTTCTTGCATATATAACCAAAAACAAATTCCATAAATTACAAAAATATAACAAATTCCATTAATCACAAAAATATAAGTATATAGAGTTTCTAAACTAGAGTAATGCTATGTATACAAACTATTTTACAACATTTTTACAAACTGCTGATGTAACTTTAGTATTTTTCAAATAGTTATTGTAAGTAAAAATGTGATGTTAGTGATGGGCTCATATTAGAACCGTAAGAATTTGCTATATCAGTGGTTTGTAAAAATGTTGTAAAATAGTTTGTATCTATAGCATTACTCTTCTAAATTGCAATGTAAATATAAAAGTTTACCTATAAGTTATTTTAATGTTACCATAAGCGAGGAAATAATCAGCATAATCAATTAAGAACACCAAATCAAAGATGAATTGCATTGTCTAAAATTTTTTATAAAAAAATCATAGAATTTAAAATATAATTGAACTACGTTAGTATCTAGACCTTCTAGGGTACCACACTCAAATATTGTATTGCAATGTAAATGTAAAAGTTTAAATATGTAAATACATACTCGCAAAGTTGTAGGTAGAGGAAGAGAAGAATAGAGGTTGTAGGCAGAAGAATAGAGAAAAAGAATTGTATTGTAGGTATTCATTATGAATTATTTGAGATATATATACAGTTCACATTAAAGAAGTCAATATGAATAAAAAGTCTAATATTAGTCTATTGTTAATTGAATAGAATTTTATAAAAGACATTTTTCAAGTGGATCGCGTTGCTGTTAGGTTGCTGTTTTCCTTTTACATGTAGTATTATATGTTTTTTTTTTATTTGCTATTTTTTTTTTACTACGTGTAGTAACATAATTATAGGAGAAGAAGATAAGAAAACAAAATTATACCTTTTTTTTTTTTTATAAAAAAATTTATAATAAACGTTGTAGATTTGTAAACTATCTTGTCTCAAAAAAAAGTAATCCGTGTAGTAATTATAACATAATTTATGATTGAATTATACGATTTTTTTTAGATATATACTAGTGAATATCAATTATATTCTCCTAATATATTAATCATTATTAATCATCTCTATGTTATAATATAATTATATACTAAAAAAAAAAAAAAAAAATATATACGTGTAACTAACGTAATCCCTCTGCTTTACGTGAGGTTTTTATTTTTTTTCTTTTTTTTTTTTTTTTTTGTGTTATTCAAGAAACATTAGGGGTATTACAGATGTTTTTTGTTTTGTCTTTTTTCTTATCAATTAATATTAGTATTTTCATAACGTTATATATACCTATTATAACTATTAAAGAAGAGATCGATTAGAATTGAAGAAGTTTTCGGATAAAAATCAAATTATAGATAATTTTATTCGCAAACTCTTTTAGAAATTGTAGAGAGAAATTAAGAAAAATATTAATATATTTTTGTTTTCTATCACATATCTTACTATAAAATTTCTGCAATTATAACTATTTTTTAAATAATCTAAATCTAAAACTTGCAAGATTAACGTGTAAGATTTTTTTTGTTGCTATTTTTTTTAATTATAATTTTTTTCAGCTTATATATTATAATTAGAAAATGATTAAATGAAGAATTTGGATTGTAATCAAACTAAGATTTTTATCATCTTAGAAATTATAGGAGAAAAAAAATTATATATTTCTTTTAAATCTAAAAATTAAAAAAAAAAATTCTACAATTTGGTGAAGCCACTTGGCACTACTACGACTTTTAAACTCAACTTTTATTATATAATACTAGCCACATTACACACGCTTTGCGCGTGCAATGAGGGTTTTTTTTTTTGTTTACTGAAAACTTTTGGCTTATTGGTCCTATTTTATTGCAAAAACAAAAATTATCTATATTTTTTATATTTAATTTTTATTTTGAGAATTTAATTTAGAAGTAAATAAAGTAATTTGAAAATCAATAGAAGAATGACCTTATTTTTTAGGTAATATTTTAATGAAAATTAGAATTATATTTTTATCAAATTGTCATTTAATTGTCTCTACATAAACATAGGAGTGTAAGAATAATTTTAAACAAAAAAAAAAGTTAGGAATCCAAACAAGAGAGCCCTTTAAATAGCCCTACAGATGATATAGATTACAGTATTTTTCATTTAATTTAATTTTTTATATTTTATGAAAGTGTTCTGCATGAGAGACGTTTGTCTCTGTCATGAGGTAGAGTTAGTAAAGTTTCTAAAATAGAGATTGTATCCCATAAAAAAAGAAAAAAAAAATAGAGATTGTAAACCCCAGTCAGTTGAATTGAGCAATGAGTTTAATAAACCAAAATCCATGAGAGCGGGGAAGAGAGGCAAAACCCGTTAGCTTTAAAAACCCACACACACACAGTGACACAGACCCATTCCATTTCGTCATTTCGAATTGAACAACAACATCATGTCGATGGACCTCTTCTTTTGGATCATCGCTTTTCTCATCAACTTAGCTCTCATGGCTTCCACCTTTTATCAGGTTCTATTTTCTCTCTTAATTTTAAACCCCCATAATTCCTTTTCTTCTAAACCCCTATTTTCTTGTTCGGGCTTTCGCGATCTGTTATGGAAATTTTTTCTTAAATGCTGCTTCTGTGTTTGTTTAATTTATTAAGTTTCGTTTACTTAATTAAATAAATGTACGTTAATAAACCCGATTTAGAGATTTAGAGACATAGTTTTTTTTTTTTTTTACACTTTCTCAGCAACCAAACAATAATGGCGCATTGAATTGATGCCGATTTTGGTGATTTCTTTAACCATTTGTGTTCAATTATACCTAGATTGCATCCAAGCACACACGCTCCTGAACATGTGTCATTATTAATATTTTTATATTGATTTTATCGCCTTTTCTCGAAAAGTGCCATTTTGATTTCTTTTTCATCAAGAAATTTGTAACTGTTATTGCTTTTACTATAACTGTTTTTAGTTTATCTAACTGTAGTTTATACCTGATTAAGTTGACAAAACGACCTTGATCTCTTGCCTTAGTCCTTATAGTTATAAATTAATGAAACATTCATCAAATACGTAATGCATATTCATTGATCATGTTTTTGGCTCTAGAATTTGGTGTGGCTCCGTATATGCTATGGACTGTTCAAAACATGTCGAGGAAGAACTGTATTTCGTGCTGTAAGGAATATAGAGGACATTTTTAGTTGTTTTTTATGCGATACTTTTTAAGCAAGCATTTTCATTTCAAGAAAAGCATGATGATGTGGCCAAGTGTGCCTTGATGACGTGCTCGAATCAAGGTATTCCACAAGGGCAAGGCGTGTGAATGAGTAAGTTAGTTATGATTGATTTAGACATGTGGGATAAGTGCTGTATTAGCTTAGCTTTTGATTATTTTAGCATGTGAAAAATTTGTTTACTCGTGTGCTTAGGAATTAGTTAGTTGTTATGATGATGTCACATTCTCTGAATAATATTTTGGTAGATTTTTTTTTGGTTGATGCTAAAATTGGATATTCCTGATATCTCTGAATAATATTTTGGTAGATTGTGATCTTGACGGACTTGGAAGCTGACTACATAAACATTTACGACTCAGCAACTAGCATTAATCGCATCGTTCTCCCTGAGTTCATTGTCCAAGGAGTATTCTGCGCCAGCTTCCTTTTGACATGGCATTGGTTCATGTTTCTGATAACAGTTCCTGTTACTTGCTATCATGTGATGCTGTAAGTATAATTTGTGAACAATATTTTAAGTACCATGTTATACTGTACGATGCATTTAATGCAGTTGGTGTTCGTTCTTCACTTATTTCTCTGCAAAAAGATCAACTTTAATATTAATTGAGCCAAAGGTTATAACACATGGCATTAGCAGGCTTGGTTTAGGTTAAGACAATGAGAAGGAAGTCTGTAGTTAATTTTGACATAATGAAGTAGTAACTCACCATAGACCTGTTGTCTGAGGAGCCTGGTACCATGTAAGGAGATAAGATAGTAAAAGCAAGTCATGGATTTTAAAAGGAGTTTGCATAAAGTAAATATCAAAACTTAGTTTTCACTAAGATCCTTGCAACATTTTGCCTTTGAGAATGTACTTGAAATGCATTGACCAACTTCTCTTTAGATGGAATAAATGAAGGCTTTACAACTGTTATTTAGATTCAACTTAGAATTTCTGATGTAAGTATTGCATTTACCAATTTATGTAATTGATGGAAACGATTAATGGATGGGGACTTTCTGCACTTTTGTTGTTTTAGTTGGCTTGTTAGCTTTGGTGTTTTCTTTATATTGGTCTAATCTGTTTTTCTATTTTGAATGAAAGATCAGAACAATTATACTCTTGTAGCCTGAATCCTCACCCCCACCTTTTTCTCTTTTGCCACATCAGTCTATCCTCATCCAAGATCAGGAAATTTTGGTTGAAGCAGGGACTTCTATTTTTCAAAAACAATAAATAATAAAAAATACATAGTTCTTTGTTTGTTGATATTGGGATATACCAAAATTGTAGAGAATTCCATGATATGGCTATCTGGATATTTTGTGTTCTTCTGGTCACCCATATTAGTTTAACCTGATGGCATTTTTGAGCTTTTGAGATTGTTGAACCACTGTTTGCATGCATGTTGAGTTGTTTTCAAACATAGCTATATGATAACTACCATAAAAAACTAAGGCCTGCAGAAATTTGAATCCTGTTAAGTTATTAATGATTAAACGTTTTTTGTATTAGTGAAGAAAAACTTATCACTTTCTGATTTTTGAAAAATTCCTGTTTCATTTCTTTCTGATGTTTTGAAAAGTTAACTTCATTGATTGATTCAGGGCATTTGTTCCATGAGAAGAATTACATTTTACTATTCTAAGATAAATTGAGGGATTTCATAATTACTGCTATTTTTAGATTGGTTTGATATTATTGTTAAGAAATTATTTTATTGAAGTGATTGGAAATTAGAAAACCAATTGATTAGATCGAACACTTTTAGTTGTAAATTGTGACAAAAGGCATTGCAAATTATTTTATTTTTTATTTTTAAGTGCTGTTGACCATAGGAACTATGATGCCATTGGAAAATGGTGCACTAGTCTAAAAAAGATTTTGATGAATAAACCATTGGTTTGTACTGTAATGTCATTACCAGAATTAAAATGCAACGGTTCTGGTTTCCCCAAGAAAAAATTGGTCAAGAGAAAACTAAAAAATGTGGGAGCCAATAGCTTTAGCTCAAATAGCACCATATAGATATAGTTGTGGTTTCAAGAGAACTGGGAGTTTGTGCAACTTGTCAATAAAAAGGGAAAAAGAGAAGTGAAGATATTCAATGGTTTTTCTGGAACCACTATAAAACTGCTGATGGTTGGACACACACACATGTTTATCTATATAGTTAAATTTAACTGGAATTGTCATAACCAGTCTAGTGCAATGATTCAGGTTTTTGAAACGGCAGCATCTTTTTGATGTCACTGAGGCGTTCAGATTTCTTAATGCTGAGAAGAAGTTTCGGTTAATCAAGCTTGGTTTCTACTTAGTGATTTTTGCCATAATCACTGGCAGGTGTGTTTTGTGCTTAGTACATAAAATATCTCTAGCAACTTATTAAGCTTTGAAGGGGTGATTGCCTTCTTCCTCTTAAGTGTGATTGTGTAAGGAACCTAGATGTAATTGCTTGGGATTTATCATTCTTTGTTTCGTCTTTAACTCTTTTTTTAACACCAAACAATCACCAAATTCCTTCAAGATCCTATCTTTTAAATCACCTAACCCTAATTAGACACTCAGGTATCAAACCTCATTCAAGAATGGCGTGTTCAAATTCTGATCGATTTTATGCGAGAAAGGGGGACCACCCTCTAAGCCTAAGTATTCCTCAATATCTACATGGGGTATATATATATATATGGTTATATGAATTATGCGTGTAAAATATTTCTAATATTTTCTTTAGTCATTTAAAATTCTAATGTTGCATTTTGGTGAAAATTATATTTAAGAAATCAATAATTTTTTTAAATTTAAAAATGTCTATTTTTTTTCAAATCATTTCAATTATATTAAGATCATTCCTATCATATTCTTGTTACATATGAAATTTGTATAATTAAAAGGTGTAAAAAAATAACTATCAAAAAAAGTTCCCAAAACTGACAAGAAAAAAAAATTAAGCCTTAGGGGAAAAATGGTACTTGTATCCATCCCTAATCCCTGGCCATGTTCATCTCAAAGTAACGCCCATCTTTGGGTGAATGGAGGTTGGCAGGCCTAGGTTAATAATAGTAGCCCACCCTCCTTTCCATCCACCCCTTTTACCACTCTTCCAAATGGTGGAGAAAGACTAATCTCTTCTTCTCTCTTTCTCCTCCCTCTTCCATCCTCTCTCATTTTCACCTTACCAAACAAACCTTAGGATCATGGATAATAATTAATAAAGTTATGGCATATTAAAAATTTTAAAGATTGTCAATGAGCTTTATCCCGAATGTTGCCTC
Source organism: Quercus lobata (assembly GCF_001633185.2). Lineage (NCBI taxonomy): Eukaryota > Viridiplantae > Streptophyta > Magnoliopsida > Fagales > Fagaceae > Quercus > Quercus lobata. The sequence goes on along the minus strand of NW_022154933.1, from coordinate 3,940 downwards.
CTTCCCTTGTAAGAGTAAGGCCATCAGGATGCATGTATTACTTACATTCAAAAAGAAATCAAGATCAAAGTTACTCCCCTTATTTTATTTACATTTTCCTTCATCTTACACCTTTTTCCAATGTTATATCACTTAACAATATATTATTGGATTATTATTTTAAAAATCTTTCGTTGGATTACATGTTCTCTTTGTTATTAACACATATCAAATTTATTATTAATTGGATGTTATTTACTATTTAATCCATAATGTTTATGTATATAATTTTAGAACTTGAAATTTTAACATTGTTTAGATGAGATAACTATTGATCTTTGATCATCTTGCTATTTTACAAGCATGAAGTGTATAAGGAGACTATCATAGAATGGTGGATTTGTGAAAAAACACCTCTGTTATAATGTTATTGAATGGTAACATTGACAACACACAAATACATTTGAAAACCTCACTTATTTGCTTCATCTCAGTTTGGCAAAACCTGACACTCACCACTTCCAATTAGTAGCAGGGAATAAGTCTGATTAAACATGAGGGTTACCTAGTAATCCATCAGCTTCAGTTTTAAACTAGAAATCGTAGGCACTTCAAAAGGGTTGAAATATCTTTGTATACCACCAGTTTACTATGTCACTGGTGGGCACAGAATGCTACCAAGTTTGGGGCCATGTTAAGTTTGAATAATGGACTGCTTTTCATTTCTTTATCATCTGTAATTTCTCATTTACGAAATAAATTAGACAGTTATGGTACTTTTGGGCTCTTGAATATTCCACGATTCTCTCTCTCTCTCTCTCTCTCTCTCTCTCTCTCTCATAGTTAATTTTAATCTGCAGGCTTGCATTATCTGTTTTCGAGTTTTTAAGTGATGCGGATGATGCCACGCATTTGTTTTGAATGTGCACTGCTGCAGCAGTATGTTGGCAACTCATTGTAAGTTTGGCTTATAAATTTGGTCTATTTGAAAGGATGAAATTTAGCTCACTTGTTTAGATGTTTAGGAATCACTAGTTAGGATTAATACAATCAATCCCTCCTGACATTGGGTAACCCTTTTTTGATATCATGAGTGCTCCTTTTAATTTTTATTTGGGGAATACTTGTAGACCAATATTTATCGTATTTCTGGAAGTAAGGAGATTTTACCGTGCAGGAAGAGATTCTCAAAGGCATTTCCATGTGACATCCATCATCAGGTGTATTTAGCTAATCACTCTTTATTAGATGTGTGTTTTTTCTATAAGTTGCCCCTCATACTTGATTGAATAACTTTAAAAGGATGTCTTATTTATCTGATAGGCGATAGCACATCTGGTCCCTGGACAGGAAATTGAAACTCTAGTATTCATTCATCTCTTGCTTCTCTCACTGCAAGTAACCACCAAGTGGGAAAGTAGTCCATGTAACCTAATATTAAGCATATGGTAAAGCCAAAAATGAACATAACCAGAGCATCAATATTGACATGTAAGTTATTGCAGCCTTATGAAAGGAGAGTACTCTTTCCTGAAAGCTGGCCATTCCCAGGCTCGCTCAACTTGGTGCTTGCATTTAGTAAAGCTTTTTTAGCCCATTGCAAACTATCAAACCTCATGAAGCCCAAGATATGGGTTTATTTGGGTTGGGCAGAGATGTCTGATTTGGTGCCAGAAATGGAGTTGTGATGGGCTTGATTAGTTCCTAGATTTGTGATGGGCTTTTCTGACGAGTTACCAAATCTACTAGACTAGTTCAATGACTTTTTAGTTTAGGTACGAAATAAACATGGACCCGCCTTATCTCACACCTAAAGTGTCCTCTACCCGACAGTCTGCCAGGCCCGACATACTATAGGCAGTTTCACAACAACGTTCCCTTATTTGTACAATCAAAAGATGCTTATAATTATAATGTTGGTCCCACTTGAAAGTTTGGAAACCCATGGGCCCCTCACTCTATTAGTGGCACTGGTCCCCACTCTGATTAGAAATTTATAACCACTGATAGTTTACCCCAACGCAATTGCAATTGGGCCCGGGGGTACATGCAGGGATGTTGGGTCGTTTTCGGGCCCAGCGCTCGACTGCAGTTGTCATCTGTTTGACAATGGGACCCACCATCATCAGGGTCTGCTTTCCTTTGTGCTACAGCCTAGTGGGGGCCTCATTCTGAGACGGGTGGTCACTGTCAAGTGGCCCTATTAAGTTCGACAAGATCTGGCCGTCTGATGCGCCAGCTTTTGCCTGAGTAATTAAATCAAAGGGCTTTTTGGGAAAATAACGAATAATAATGTGTGGGGCCGAGCCCTCCCAACCTTTTTATTTTTAGCTAGGCCTTTAAAGATTAAACTAGTTCTGACTTCTGAGAACAGGGTTTGCCCACGCACTCCCCTGTTATGGTATGTGGATAAGTAGATAACTCGTGCCTTTTCTTTATAGCTCTTTCCTATGGTTCTTAAAATATGACTATAGAGAGGAAAATATTTCCAAATGTTCACAATCATTTTTCAGATGAATTATTCTCATAATTATGGAAGAGAAAAAAATGTGTACATATTCTTTCCTTGGGGATAAATTGTAAGCCCCACTCTTCATCCCAAATTTGCATTTGCATTGATATTCAAATTGCTGTTATAGCTTCGGCCAAAGAAATGAAAACCATTCTCATAGGCAATTTTTTGCATCAAAAAAAAAAAAAAAATACAACTTTCGTAAACGATTTTCATTTTTTAATTGGAACAGATTTTAAGAAATTTTTTTAATATTCTTCTATTTAGGGGTTTTGTATGCATTTTTCTTACAAGTGAATGAAATGATTCCTACTCGTTAATTCATCTAAATTAAGTTTTTTACTCTTTCCTTTAAAACATAAATAAAATAAAATGAGAGTAATGGTAACAAGATATATTTATTCTTTTTCCTTTCTTTTATTTATAAACTTCTAAACACATTAAGAAAGAATACATTATTCCTTTTTATTTCATTATTTTATTTTATTTTTATAAGTTATAAATTCCATTTAATTTCATTATATTGCCTTATGAACTCAGAACTCTTAGTTTAAGGAAGGACACAGGTCTTCAATGCACTAGAGTTGACACAATACAGACATGTCTGATTTTTACTACATGTTCGCATTGTGTCAACTCCAGCGCACTGAAGCTAACCCTTACCTTTTAAGAAAATAATATGGATGATGCCATTTGGAGGAAATTGAACATGTAACCATTACATTTCCCTCAAAGCCCTATTTTTGTGAAATTGGCTCGTTTGGTAACACAGGTTTTTAGTTTTTAAACAACATTACACGTATTTTCATACACTTTATCATCCACACGTATTTCTAAAAAAATTAAAAACTGTTATTTAAACACACGTACCAAACGGGTCATTTTATGCTCATTTAAAAATAAATAAATAAACTCTTTAACTTTTTAGGGAAAAAAAAAAGTAAAATTGTAATACTGCTATAATAAAAAATTGTGTTAAATACTTCCAAACAATAATTTTCTTATAAACATGCAAACAATGTATAAACAAACCTGTTAATAATTTTCATTCTTTTATTTTAATTCCTTTTTTCATTCTTTTATGAACTCTAAAACACAAGATATTAATTTTCTTATAAACATTCAAACAAGATATTGGTTTATTTAAGAACTTTCAAGCACATCCTAAGGTAAACACTTAAAATATAAAACGAAAGCCGTTAGATAAAAGGGATGGGTGGGGTAAAGGAGTGGAAAGGAAAAAAAAATAAATCTAGGGATAAAATTTTGCTGCAACTTTTTTGACAACTTGTTGAGGTGGTTAATTGTAAATGGTGAATAATCACTTTTATATGAGGTAATCACCTCTCTTTTTTTCTTTTTTCTTTTTTTTTTTTTCTTTTTTTTTTTAACCACTTCTACAAGTTGTGAAAAAATTGTGGGGGGAAAAATGTGTCCTTAGAGGTTTAA